>NC_088708.1:50796705-51098635 GCF_963576615.1 Watersipora subatra
CATCTAGAATGGCTGACCAAAGGACGAACTGTAATTCTGATAAAAGATCCAAAGCAGGGGCTGATTCCCAAAAACTATCGACCATTAACGTGCTTGCCCACCACTTGGAAACTGCTCTCAGGAATAGTTGCAGACAAACTGGAAGAGCACATGAGTCACTATATGACCAGTGCTCAGAAAGGAATTGGGCGCAACACCCGAGGAGCTAAACACAGTTACTGGTGGATCGGACGGTCTGTCAAGACAGCAGAAGAAGGCAAACCAATCTTGCCATGGCTTGGATTGACTACAAAAAGGCCTATGACTCAATTCCCCATAGTTGGATACTTGAATGCCTCTGTATGTACAATGTTCACCCTGCTCTTGTGGCATTCATCAAGATGTCAATGACCAAATGGAAGGCGGAACTGGAGGCTAATGGCAAAAAGCTGGCGAGTGAACAAATTAAGCGAGGCATCTATCAAGGTGACTCCTTATCACTGCTGCTCTTCTGCATATGCCTAAACCCTCTAAGCAATATGCTGGAGGAGACTCAATATGGGTACCAGTTTAAGAGTGGCACCAAGATAAACCACCTCTTCTACATGGATGACATCAAGCTGTACACTAACAAAGAAAGGGACATTGATTCGCTAATACACCTCACTCAGGTATACAGCAAGGACATCGGAATGACCTTCGGTATTGAGAAATGGGGAAGGCTAATTCTTAAGAAAGGCCATTCCATGCTCACAGATGGCCTAAGAATGCCAAATGGTACCATCAAAGATATAGAAGAAGGGTACAAGTACTTGGGGATTATGCAAAGCAACATCAACCACGAAGCCGAGGTACGTCACAAAGCGATTACCGAATACAAGAAACGCCTTCGGCAGGTCTTACGGAGCCAGCTCAATGCCAAGAACCAAGTCATGGCAATAAATACCTACGTACTGCCAGTAATAAGATATCCAGCAGGCATAATAAAGTGGACTGAGGAAGCCATCAAAGAAACAGATATAGCAACTCGTAAACTGCTGACCATGCATGGAGCCCTTCACCCAAAATCTGATACTACTAGATTGTATCTTGATAGGAAAGGTGGCGGTAGAGGACTCAAAAGTGTACAACAGACAGTGAAAGAGGAGGAGCAAAGCATCAAAGCATATGCAGCCTCCATGGCCATCTCAAATAATTTGCTAGCTGAATTTCAATCGGCTGCTCTTACAACGGACCTACGCCCTGATGATGAGGAAATTGACTGGCACACGAAACCTCTTCATGGTGCTTACCACCAACAAATGTCTAAGGTTGGCAATCTTCACCAGACATATATGTGGCTGAACAAAGGAAACCTAACAGCCAATACAGAGTCGCTAATCATGGCAGCCCAGGAGCAAGTGCTCCCAACAAGGCAACTCCAAACGAAAATCTATCACACTAGAGACGATCCTAGATGCAGGCTGTGCAAAGGTGCACCTGAGACCATCCAACACATCATCAGTGGATGCAAGCAGCTAGCAAGGAACACATACACTGAGCGGCATAATCATGTCGCAGGTGTTGTGTATAGAAGTCTATGTGATGAGTATGGCCTTAATAAACCACAACACTGGTGAGAAGCTCCTGGTAAGGTCAATGAAAATGACCGGGCTAAGATCCTCTGGGACTTCTACATCTGAACTGACAAGCATGTCCTAGCAAACCAACCAGATATAGTGGTGGTAGACAAGGAGAACAAGAGGGCTACTATAATAGATATAGCAGTACCCAATGACTACAATATAGCCAGCAAAGAAAAAGAAAAGGTAGAGAAATATCTCCCTCTTGGAGAAGAAATTGAAAAATGCTGGAATGTAAGAACAGCTGTAATCCCAGTAGTCATTGGGGCACTGGGCGCATTAACACCGGCGCATAAAATGTGGCTTGCCCAAATACCAACAACAATCAACTCAGGTGAGTTGCAGAAAAGTGCGCTATTGGGAACAGCTAAGATCTTGAGGCGAGTGCTCAAACTCCCAGGCCTCTGGTAGGAGACCCGAGTTAGAGTAGAATTTACCACCCATACGGGGTATCCGGGGTGAGGAAACAATTTTATATATATATATATATATATATATATATCTTATTAGTTTTGTCATATGTAGGGAAAGGAGAGAAGAGAGAGAGTTGAGGGAGAGAGCAGATGGAGTATTAGGAAAGTAGAGCATTTGAGAGAAAAAATGTTTTTTAGAAATCAATAACTCAATTCTTCAGAGTCTAAAAAGCTGATAAATTTATTAATCAAATTCTAAGAACTTACTTGTTTTCTTTGTAAATATCTTCGTATTGTAAAGAAATACAATACAAACCATAGCTTTCATTTCATAAATAAATGAAAAGCGTGTATTTGCTTTAAAATGTCATAGTTTTTATTTTGGTGTAATGCATCATTGCATGCCCTATATTATTAAAAATTTATCAATACGAATACATGCTCATGTATATTTAACAGGTACTAGAAAGGGGGCATGGAGCCCTAAATATAAGGTGCCAACAGTGTCTTCAGGATCAGAGCAGATTATCACTGGCCAATGGATTCAAGTAGACTTTTCTAAACCAACCCTGATTCGCTCAGTGACAACCAAGGCCAGTGCCACAGCCAATGAATACGTTATAGAGTATATGCTGAAGTATGCATATGACAAGCCATGGGGCTTTCAACCTTACTACAAACCTGGCTCTAAAGACATCAGGGTAGGTAAAAAGTGTTTTATTTTATATTCTAGTTTTATTTTATATTCTAGTTCTATTTTATATTCTAGATTTTATTTTTATTGTAGTTTTGGGTGGATTGTATCCTTTTTATTTTGTACTTGAAAGACTTAAGGTTAGCTGGAGCGTGTCTGAGTGCACTTACATGTAGACTGCATCCATCCCGTTGTACATGAACTGCTAATCACATTTGATATTTTGCCTTGAGAAACCAGGGTAGGTAGACTGTTTTTCACAGCATACCGAGCTCTAACACAGCTATTGCAACCTATCAGAGTATGCTTAATAGCAAAACTGGTTGGGATTGCTAGTGAGGATTGGTGGCTAAACTTCAGTGCCGTTGTAAAATCTTTTAAAAAACTTGTTAGAAATTTTTACTATATTACTTTGTAATTATTTTTTTGTAGAACTATTATAGATTATCTAGCACCAGAAACATATATTCACTCTCTTAGTCAGATTTGGTAACTTTCTCATCGTCATATTAGTCAATAAAGTGAAGGTTGTGGAATAAGACCGATTTTTTTTACCGATATCTGCTGGGACAACTTCAGCATGTCTTGATTCTGCTCACAAGTTATCAGGACTGTATTATGTCTATTGTAGTTATTCCGTGGCAACAAGAACAGAAATGATGTAAAGACGAATGTCATAGAGATGCCTTTTGAAGCTCAGTATGTTAGACTTTACCCCCAAAAATTCATCAACTACCCATCATTGCGATGGGCTCTTAGTGGCTGCCCACCTCCAAGTAAGATTGCGGCGCTACATTTTATAATTTATAAAATATATATAATATATTAATGGATATTAATGCATTATATATTACAGATTATAAAAATTATGTAACATAATTATATTACATAATTTACAATGTTATATAAAATTTAATATAGTAATATATTAAAATATATAATATTATACATTATGATATATTATATTGGTATATATTAATATATACTCCAAATATATTAGTATTATCAGAATAGGGCGATGACTGTTACCCTTGACAAGAATGTATACTGGTTTTATTTTAGCAAAATTTAAGTTCAAATATTCTGCTTTACTCTCACTGCATATAAGTTAGGATGGAGTTAAGCTGTGAATATTTGTGTAAAAATGAGATAAGAGGAGCCAGATCTGTTTTAGTTACAAATTCAAGTTACGAGCTGTCAGCAAAGTTCTAGCTGCTGTAAACTTGAAGGGATCATCTGCCAGTGAAATACTTTCTTATATTTATGGGAACAGATTGTTCTAATTTATTTCATATTTAGCCAATCATAGAAGGATAACTATTAATTAAGACCATTTTTATCGATGCTGTTTAGTGTGGACATTGCTTGCTCAATATTGAAGGAGATCCTTCTGGATCTCCTTCAATATCCCATTCAATTATCGGGCTTTAACTTTAGCCGATTATTACTATCACTAGTCGCCTGGTAGTCTTGAGGGCCATGAGAGATCATCAAGCGTGTCAATAAAGCAGAGAGAATGAGCATATTCACAATAGTTGTAACATCCAAAAAGGTGAACTACTGGTCCAGATGGTAGCATGCCAGGCAATGAAACAGAATGTTACGGGTTCGAATTCTGTATAATGCAATGTTTTTTCTCAACTTCTAACTGGGGCTTCGGCCCAAGGACAGACACGAGTCTCATTATAATATAAACTAATACCCCGACAGTTCGGTGTGCTATGTGAGATCATCAGGTGTAATAACTATTAGCACACTTATTCCAAGGTTGTGTAAGGTGGTTGAGTGGCACAGACAGAGAGTGGAGAAACAGACTGACGGACACGGTACTCAATAAAGTAAAGATTATTCACAAAAGATCTTCCATCATATGTCTATGCTATGTTTTTTTATAGAATACTGTAACCCAGAGAAGCTGGTCACCGGGGAGTCAATGATAGAAGACAAATACATTATTCCAAGCTCGATTCAATCCAGTACAAGTTACGATGCACGGCTGAACAAATACGGAAACAAATCTGCTCCAGTTGGCTGGATCGCAGCTGCACCTCCAGATGGGACCAACAACCTTTTAGCCGAGGAATGGCTTCAAGTAGGAATCTAAAAATATTATTCATTTGTGCCGAGTAACCATATGTTTTTGGACTTGAAAATGTACCCACTTTTTTATAGAAGATGTGCGCTTACTCTGATAAAAGAAAATAAAAAATTAGGAAACAAACTGGAAAGCCTGGAGAACAGCGATTGTGGAATGCTGTGGCTTTTATATCTAGCTGAGCCACTTTAATGTTTTTTGTACTTATTTATTAAATAAAATTTAATGGTTTGTCATTGTTTTTCATCTTCTCACAGCATATAAAGCTTATGTGTGCCTAATTCTTGGATATTAGCTTTACCAATAAAACTGTTAAAGTATTGAGCTTTG
The DNA here is from genome assembly GCF_963576615.1 of Watersipora subatra. Taxonomy (NCBI): domain Eukaryota; kingdom Metazoa; phylum Bryozoa; class Gymnolaemata; order Cheilostomatida; family Watersiporidae; genus Watersipora; species Watersipora subatra. Next base: position 50,801,839 of record NC_088708.1, read on the forward strand.
GCAAAACCACCCTACTCTTATTATATACTTGATGCATTTGGAAATTTCTCTGTCACCGCAAGACGTGAGAAGCGGGATTTATCTACTCTGGGCTTTGCCAGTCTATTGTTTCAGCCTAAAGTGCTTCATACAAGCGAAGAAAATTATTTAAATCTTTCAAACACCATAACATATGTTTACAGTCAGACTGAAATATCGATCACGATTGGGCAAATGTGTATTTAGACATGCTTATCCTTTCAATTCTTACTCTTTACTGTGTTTTATGTATAAAAGTTTTAGAGACTTACCATGTGTGTTTATAAACTTAAATGAAAGCCTCATTAAAAATGTTAATAATATGTGTGTGGTCTAATTTAATTGTAACTTGTTAACATCAGATAAACTAACTGGGCTCTCTCTGGCTTTTGAACCATGTAGCTGTTTTTTGAAAGTGCACCAGAAAACAAGTTTGTAGTACATTTGAACAGCTTTCAGTTAGTTTTTTTACAGCAGTACCGTAAAATTGCAAACACCAACAAAATTTGAATTTCAGCTTAGAAAAGTTAGGCAAAAAGATATTTGAAGTTGTCATACACTTACTAGAGAAAAGACAAGTCCCATTATAGAAGTTGATTAACTTAGTCCGAATAAATATACGTGTAAATTAAATGTGATAAGTAAGCTGCAAGCAAGATATTATTTAACTCACAAAAATTGCAGTTTTGTTAACATTAAGCATGTCACCTCTGGTCTGGTTAAATATTTTAATTTCGATGTCCATATCATCAACAGCATGCTGAGTCTGTGGAAGAGAGCTTTAAAGCTCATAAAATGTTTTCATTATGTTTAATAGCAATTAAGAATTGATTTATGTATTTCTTTGACACTTGTCAGTCTTTTCCTTTTAGCATGTAACAAAGACATCAGTTTGTTGATGATTACTAATGCCAATTATAAGTTATAAGCTTACATACATCAGTTGTGAATATCTATTTTGGTCAACTCTTTTCATGCACAAAAATTTCACTTACATAAGCATTCCTATTAATTGTTTACTTATTCATTTTTACATTAAACTTGGTTTTTCACATCGTTTTACATAATGCATGTTCTACTTCTATACCATTAATTACCTGAAGGATTTATTGTTGTTTCTAAACTGAAAAACAAATTAAAGGAAATATGCCATACTCATAACGGTGCATTAGTTTCAAAGTCGGTTTTGATATCTAGAGCAAATCATGGAGCGTAATCATTTCCTATGCCAAGTTTTTACTGAGTGGCCTCGAAGTTTTTTTGATCGCCCAATTAGAAGGCATAATCACATAAATCTAGATATTAGTAAGTTTTGATAAATATGACATGTGCAGAAGGTGCATTAGAATGGAGGCTAAAAGCATGTTTATATTCAGACCTTTTTATAAAGTTGAACTAATCTAGGCCAGTATGTCGCATTGCTAACAGAATCCTTGTGACTGATATACATGTAGGTATTCCTGAAGAGAGACATGCTTGTACATGGAATCATCACCAAAGGTCATGCTAAACAGCAGTATTGGGTTAAGTCCTATCAATTACAGACCAGATCATCAGCTGACAAAGACATCTTTGTTGACTATCAAGAACCGTATGGTACCATAAAGGTAAGTGGTTGTTTCTGTAGTTTTTATTTGTAAATTGCTTGTTGCCTGTTGCTTCAGTGCTTTGTTGCCTGTTGCTTCAGTGCTTGTTGCTTCAGTGCTTGTTACCTGTTGCTTCATTGCTTGTTGCTTCAGTGCTTGTTGCCTGTTGCTTCATTGCTTGTTGCCTGTTGCTTCAGTGCTTGTTGCCTGTTGTTTCAGTGCTTGTTGCCTGTTGCTTCAGTGCTTGTTGCCTGTTGTTTCAGTGCTTGTTGCCTGTTGCTTCAGTGCTTTGTTGCCTGTTGCTTCATTGCTTGTTGCCTGTTGTTTCAGTGCTTGTTGCCTGTTGCTTCAGTGCTTTGTTGCCTGTTGCTTCAGTGCTTGTTGCTTGTTGCTTCAGTGCTTGTTACCTGTTGCTTCATTGCTTGTTGCTTCAGTGCTTGTTGCCTGTTGCTTCAGTGCTTTGTTGCCTGTTGCTTCAGTGCTTGTTGCTTGTTGCTTCAGTGCTTGTTACCTGTTGCTTCATTGCTTGTTGCTTCAGTGCTTGTTGCCTGTTGCTTCAGTGCTTTGTTGCCTGTTGCTTCAGTGCTTGTTGCTTGTTGCTTCAGTGCTTGTTACCTGTTGCTTCATTGCTTGTTGCTTCAGTGCTTGTTGCCTGTTGCTTCATTGCTTGTTGCCTGTTGCTTCAGTGCTTGTTGCCTGTTGTTTCAGTGCTTGTTGCCTGTTGCTTCAGTGCTTGTTGCCTGTTGTTTCAGTGCTTGTTGCCTGTTGCTTCAGTGCTTTGTTGCCTGTTGCTTCATTGCTTGTTGCCTGTTGCTTCAGTGCTTGTTGCCTGTTGCTTCATTGCTTGTTGCCTGTTGCTTCATTGCTTGTTGTTTCAGTGCTTGTTGCCTGCTGCTTCAGTGCTTTGTTGCCTGTTGCTTCATTGCTTGTTGCCTGTTGCTTCAGTGCTTGTTGTGTAATTTTTTCTATGTATTGCTGTCATATATTGTTTGTTGCTTGTTTTATTGATAGGAGCAATTATATAAGATAAATTGATACTTCACAATAAAAATTTAGCTTGTATTTCTGTATAGTTTAGTATAATACATAATACATATTATATACATTGTTTGACGGTGTTTTATTATGTAAATTATTTTATAGTATAAAATACAGTGTCATATTTTATAGTATTGTTTTAATTATAATACATACTATATATATTTTATATTATTGCATTTACCTGTTATAATAACTTAGATATTTCGTTGTAAGTAATGCAATATTGTATCGTGTTATTTCTTATGCTTAATTTCTTTTTTAATTTATTATGCTATAGTTTTTATTGTTAAAAGTTAACTGAAATATTTTATCCATTTATTGCACATAATATGTAAATTTTCACATCACCTTATGTTACTGAAAGTTACCTCAGATTGCATTACATTGTACTGGATTTTATTGTGCATTACAAAGTCATTACAAAATCTCATTCTTGTATTTCATATGGTACTATATTATTATTAAAACATGATGCTTCTCAGTACACCATCTAGGTTTATATATCTGTAGTTTATATATCTGTAGTTTATATATCTGCTGTTTATATGTCTGTGGTTTATACATCTGTGGTTTATATATCTGTGGTTTATATATCTGTGGTTTATATATCTGTAGTTTATATATCTGTGGTTTATATATCTGTGATCTACATGTATATGTCTGTGGTTTATATATCTGTGGTTTATATATCTGCTGTTTATATGTCTGTGGTTTATATATCTGCTGTTTATATGTCTGTGGTTTATGTATTTGTGGTTTATAGATTTATATATCTGTGGTTTATATATCTGTGGTTTATATGTCTGTAGTTTATATGTCTATGGTTTATATATGTGTAGTTTATATATCTGTGGTTTATATTTCTGTAGTTTATATATCTGTGGTTTATATATCTGTGGTTTATATATCTGTGGTTTATATGTCTGCGGTATTGTTATGTATATAGTCTTCTGTCACATAACGTGTTGTGCTATATTGTAGTGGACTTAAGTAATTTAAAAAGTTCTCCAATTACATCATCATAATTCAAATGATATGCTATTTCTAGGTACTCTCCATAAAAAAGTATAATAATAATGAATATGTATATAGTATATATATTATAAACATTAATATAATAAACATTAATATTATACATTAAATACATACATATTAAACATTGAATAATATTAATATTATAAACAAATGTTATATTATAACATTTGTTTCTCTTATTTATAAAAAATTTAAAAATAGCATAATTTTTTATCCTATCATGTGCCAAAGATTTTTTTCAAATCCGCCAACTACTATTCAAAAGCTTTTATTTACAGAATTTTTTTAATAAAAAAGATTTTTTGCTATGTTCTTGAAGAAAATATGAAGATTGTTATTGATGTTATAATAATAGTTTTTATCTCATTGGTAGACGTTCCAAGGAAACAAGGATCAGAATACTGCAGTAAGAAATATGCTCGCTAACCCTGTTATCGCTTCCTATGTCCGTGTAATACCAAAAGAGTACAATGGAATGATAGCGATGAGAATGGACGTGCTTGGCTGTTTAGAAGGTGAAGAAACATGTACTCAGAGGCTATCATTGTTCATCAAAGGAGAAAATATATATTATGAATTATTCATGGTACTGAGGCTTTCGTGGTCAGAGAGTGAGGCTAAAAATTCTTTGGATCATAAGCGCCCTTTTGTCTGTTTGAAGGTTGCTCTCTTTCTCCTTTGCTTAATGGACCTAACCCAATATCATATGAGAGGCTGTCTGCTAGCAGTTCATTGTCTGGAGCGATGGGACCAAGTCGAGCTCTTCTTGATACTGCTGGTTTCGGCAGCGCTTGGCAGCCAAAGTCTAGGAAAGGCGACTTCTTTTGGCAGGTAGCTTTTAAACCCGTTAGAGGTTCAAATGTTTTGCAAAGTTACTTGTAAATTGTTTTAATTTATTCTGGTGCATTTTATCATTTGACTTTGTACATCGCCTACTGGGTTCGACCAGTTTTTTCTTATGCTCGATGAAGATATGCTGGTATTCAACTTTTAGGATTCTGTTATTTAGCTGCCAGAAAGTTTTGGTAAAAAAACTTCAAGGAAACAATGAAACAGCAATAATGAATATAGCAACAATAATAACATAATAATAATGAATATAACAACAATAATAACATAATAATAATGAAAGTGTCTGCTTGTCATAACAGAGTTTGCGAATGTAAGTTAATGGTTTTGCTCATTTAAGTCACAGAAATTTTATATAAAAGTTAAGAGAGGACTTTTTTTGGAATTGAATAATTTAGATCATTTGATAGGAAAGGTTCTCATGAAATAAGAGTGAAATTGTAAAAATTTGAATAGTTTGTACTGGCTGTGTCTTAGGATTAATCTACTAAGAGAATACTTCTGAATCCTTTGGCACTAATTTATCCTTTAGTTTTTAATCAAATATAAAACACTAGGGGTGCCAATTGCATTAGTGCCAAACACTAGGGGGTGCCAATTGCATTAGTGCTAAACACTAGGAGTGCCAATTGCATTAGTGCCAAACACTAGGGGTGCCGATGGCATTAACTCACTCATGCAATCCTATTCGCATAGGAGGGTTTGTATCCAATATGCCAAACTTCTACATACAGTGTATTTTCATTATTTACCCTTAAAACTAGTAAAAGTTTTTTTAACTCGAGCTTGGGTCAATCACTCGTGTCAGAAAATTTTGTCAATAGGTGAAAACTCTTGCGCAATTAGTTACATGACAGCTAGCATTACCTCTATAAATTGTACAGAGACCCTCCTCAGGTGCTTTTTACACCGACTCTGTTTAGGTTGATTTTGGAGTCTCAGAGAGAATCAGAGCTATAACCACACAAGGAAGGGGAGACAAAGACCAGTGGGTCAGACAGTATTCACTCACATACAGCATCGATGCCAAAAAGTTTTTCAAATATCAAGGAGACTACGTAAGTAAGGAAGATATTGCTATTGTTATGTAAGGAAGATATTGCTATTGCTATGTAAGAGAGATAGTGCTATAGTTATGTAGGAGAGATAGTGCTATTGTTATGTAGGAGAGATAGTGCTATTGCTATGTAAGAGAGATAGTGCTATAGTTATGTAGGAGGGATAGTGCTATTGTTATGTAAGAGAGATAGTGCTATTGTTATGTAGGAGAGATAGTGCTATTGTTATGTAAGAGAGATAGTGCTATTGTTATGTAGGAGAGATAGTGCTATTGTTATGTAAGAGAGATAGTGCTATTGTTATGTAAGAGAGATAGTGCTATTGTTATGTAAGAGAGATAGTGCTATTGTTTTGTAGGAGCGATAGTGCTGTAGTTATGTAGGAGAGATAGTGATATTGTTATGTAAGAGAGATAGTGCTATTGTTATGTAGGAGAGATAGTGCTATTGCTATGTAAGAGAGATAGTGCTATAGTTATGTAGGAGAGATAGTGCTATTGTTATGTAGGAGAGATAGTGCTATTGCTATGTAAGAGAGATAGTGCTATAGTTATGTAGGAGAGATAGTGCTATTGTTATGTAGGAGAGATAGTGCTATAGTTATGTAGGAGGGATAGTGCTATTGTTTTGTAGGAGCGATAGTGCTGTAGTTCTTTAGAAGAGGTGATTTTATAGTTTCTTCAGAAAAATCTTGTTACAATCTGTACGGTAAATAATGCTATAGTTTAGATGATGCCATCTAGTTTATGGTCTATACCCACGGGCATATACAGTACATGTATATGTACTGTGTATTGTGTATATGACCCATGTATTATGTTTATGGTCTATACCCATATACATATACAGTATATATATAAAAAACACTGCAAGGCTCAAGTGCTGTGAAAAGTTCTACTGTATGAACTCAAGAGCTCAGTTTCCATATAGAGAACACTTTTCTAGCATTCTTCATATTATGCCCACTGAGAACTCATCTTCGCATTGGTATTTCACACTAATTATTAGTAGAGGTCTGCTAACCTAATTGGTAAGTCTATCACTACCTCTCTAAGATATGTTATATATGATGTGGTAGGCTACCGGAGAATTGGAGATGTGGCAAAGGTCAGCTTTTCCCTAATCAAGACTGTAATTTTTTCATTGTAGCGGTTCCCTGGCAACCATGACAGAAATACAAAAGTCAAAAACTTTTTCTACAAGCAGGTATTTGCTAGGGCAGTCAGAATTCACCCCAAAGCATGGACAGGAGCACCTGCCATGAGAATTGAGCTGTATGGCTGTTCTGGTGGGTTTAATGTTATGCAGATCTGATATGGTTTGTCACTTATATTGTAGTGTCTTGTTTTTGTTCAGAAAACCGCTGTAGGTATGAACTGTTCACACTTTGTGGATTAAACAGTTTGTAGGTGTTGCACATAGATATGTAGTGTATGCTTTAAATGTATTGCTTGCACCACAAACGCCTCATGAATAATAAATATATGCTCATCCAGCAAATGGTTGCACTACATATATTTTACCGCTACATGTGGTATGCTTGGTACATACATTGTAATGTACCACATATTTAAGCCTTCGATAGTCTCTATAGGGCATTTTATTCTTCTACAGTACGTCATTTTGTCTGTCTACTGTAAAGTAAACAATAAAGTAATATATGTATATATACTAGCTGTGCCTTCCGACATTGCCCGAGTATTAAAAATCAGCTCATAAACAATGAGAAGTGATGAGAGTTGCCTACCACTTGCTCACTTGTTCATCTACCACTATTAGCCTGGCACATTGCCAATCGAAAACTCCAGTAAGCTAGTTAATAAGCGCTAGGCTTCTAATGACGTACGCCATGACGTTGGTTGCGTAAGCATCGTCCAGCTATGCTATTCTAATAATAGCTATAGCTGGGGGACACACATGCATATACACATACTTTGAGAAATATACATATAGATATATATATGTATACAGTATATTAGCTTTATCTTTAATAATATTTTTGTTGCCTGTTTTTGTTTTTCAGAAAGTATGTTCTCGTTTTATATTATATCTTGTTGTAAAATCTATAGTTTTTTTTACATAATATGTGCTTTTCCTCAGTTTCTCTGTCATTCACTGACCCACTCTTTCATGTGGTTTTAGCCGCTCATCTAACTTGCAGGTTCAACTTCCAAATATGTCGGCTGCTTTGTCGAAGGCCTCAATTCAGACTCCTTCGAGGGTCCGACCACGTATTTTGCTTACAACGGGCCAGCTATGTGTACAGCTGCTTGCTTCAAATCTGGCTTCTTTTATGCTGGACTAAGCAGAGAGACCTGCAAGTGTGGTAACCGGGTTAGTGTTTCTCTGATACTACTCTCATATCCATCTATGCGGTTACTAGCTCTAAACCTATCCTAATATATTAACTATTATTTTCTGAAAGTCTAGTTTTCTGTATTACTTTTTTGTTTCAGACTTTCCTTGCCAAAATGTACGCTTGCATGACTTCTTATAATAGAATGTGGAACTTGTAAATGAGCAATACATTGTTGCTATTCATGAGCATTTTCAAAATTTCATGTTTTGACTCGTCAGTTATCCGAGTATATTTTTTCATTTGTCTTGGCTATAGTTACATCGATGTTCATTTTATCAATGTAACTATGATAAAAATGTGTCAAAACATATCTGCTAGCTAATCAACTTCTTCCAGATGTTTATTATTCTGAGTTTGCTCAACTTATGAATAGTTTGCCGTCGGTTTAGTGTTGATAGAATCAGTCATGTTTCATATATATTAATAGATCCCCTATGGAGGCCAGAGCAGTAGGTGTGACTATAAATGCAAGGCCAACAAAAACAATGAATGCGGAGGTTACGACACGGGACTTGTCTCGCTCTATGAGACTGGGATAGGTATGAGCAGTGACATATTATAATTAATTTATAAAAATAATTTAGCGAAATAGTTTGCAAACAGAAAAAGAAGAGCAGTTTTATTTAAAATTTTAATATGTTTAGGTGATGATATGCCCACATCTTAACAAATTTTATTTTGAGACTCAATTTCAAAAGCTTCATTTTAAAACTGATGCTTGAAAAATAAAGCTAAAAAGTTAGTTAAATTTAAAGATTGATTTATAGCGAGAAGTCACAATACAGTTGCACCTCGATATATGAAGTTAATACAGTCATACCTTGACATACAAACTTAATACAGTCATACATCGACATACGAACTTAATTCATTCTGGGATTGAGTTCATATGTCAAATTACTCACATCTCAAGACACTATTTTCTAGTTAAAATAACTAAGTACAAATTAGTCCATTGCCATATTATGAAAAAACACCTAAAACAGAATATTACGGTGGCAAAACGTGTTTTCAACTGTTGTATATCGGTACTTAAGCTAACAAAGTAACAAATACCTATTTAGTTGTTATAGTCTGCAATGAAATGTAACATCACTATGTACACTACTGTATGGAGTTTTTTTTTTCAAGACAAACGTAGTGGATGGCAGCGGTCTGAGAGAGACTTAACAACAGCGTGTTCAGTACACTAAATTTTTGTGGCTTTACATAATAGAAACTTTAAATTTAACTTGAATGAATTTAGTAATACTAATAATTAATATATAACTAATAAAGGAATATTAATAAGTTTAGCTAACTAAACTCACACTTGAAGGTAAGTTCTAATCTTTTAATAAACTTACTTTAATTTTGACGTTCTATTTTTAGTATCGGTTAAGCAGTTTTACCCTCGCATTCACTTTAACTTTTAGCCAACTTTTTCAAACTGATTCAAAGAGAAAGACCGAGTGATGCCGTTCTTAAAAGTGGCTTTTCACATACTTGGTCGTAGACTATAGTGACCATCGATAGCCGGCTCATATGCGCTTATCTCAAAGATTACTCGTATTTCAAGAAAGAAACTTGCCGGAATGTCAGCTCTTATCTCGAGTTTCTCGCGTGTTGGGGCACTCATATGTAGAGGTTTGACTGTATGACAATAAACATTTCTTGATGTGAAAATTTCATATGGGTGCCACCAAATCAGATTTCATTCAGCCGAGAATGTACGTATGTATGTGATATTTGTAACAATTAATCACCAGAGGTATAGCTGGTGATAAATAGTATAACTCATCTTTAAAATAACTTAAGTTAAGGATTCGTTTCTGTAATTGATAATCACAATGATTCAAACTGAATGCATTAGGATTTGGCAGTTCAAGATATGTAGCATTTGATATTATATGTAAGACAATTGCTAAAACTGTTATTGCTGCTGTTATTTGCATTATTTGTTTGTCTTCAAATGTTTGCTTTTGAGCAAAAACGCTTTCATTTTTTAGAATAGATCAGATTCATTTTAACTATCAGCAGAAAAAAATTTGAATAATTTTGCAAGGCTAAAATAATTTCACAAATAGACTTAATTGTGGTTATGAAGTAACTTCTATGGAAAAAAGAAATCATTTTGCTGTAGACGAATTGAATTAGCCTTTTCACTCCGAGGTTATATTTTTTCTACAGAAACGGTGTTTACCATAATTACTGTAGTTGTTACTTGATCAAAGTAAAGAAATGCGCAATACTATAGAATTCTGATTAACTCATTTGTGAACAATAGTGTGAAACCATTAAAAAGCTTATTTTTCATTTATTGATTTTTTAGATTAAAAGCATTATGAAATGTAACAAAAGTATTTTATTTTGTGCTTCTCAACCATGCAGCATATTATAAATAAACATATTTAAATTGAACATAGTTTTTTCTTTAAATTTGTTGAACCCAAGTTCTGCCTAGTCGAAATGTTCAGAATCTGTCGAGCCTATCGACCGTAGTTTTATTAAGAAATTGATATTATACTTGTAACGTTCTTCCACCCTCAGGCCCAGATGATGAGAGATGTGCTGTTGGCTATGAGACATTCAACAACCTGTGTTACAAGGTGAACAAGGATAAGCTGAGTTGGCAAGACGCCAGAAGAGTTTGTTTGGCAGACGGTGGAGACTTAGCTACTATAAACTCCTATGCAGATCAGTCTTTCATCAGAACCAAACTATCAAAGCGTAAGTAGTACCTGATCTATAAAAGAATCGACTAACATTAGAGATTGTTATATAAACTGGGCGTTACAGTCAAGACTGTAAAATCGGTATTCAAATGACAAAAAACTTGAACAGATAAATCTCACGGTGATATTCTTAATAAAAGCGATCATAATGTTTGCAATGAGCTCAAAGAGGTCTTATAGTGTTTTGTGCTTAGCATAGATAAGGCCAATATAGGAAGAATAACTCTACATATTATCTAAGAAAGTTTCTTCGCTGTAATGCATAATGCAAACAGCTTAAAAAACCTGTGTTCTCGGCGAGTTCATGTGCAGCAAATTTCGCAGTTTTTTCGGTATGCTTAAAAATTTAATGGTAAACCAAAGGCTATAAATGTTAACAGTGCTTTACCTGTTATCAGTTTTGTTCACACATTAACCTTGACCTTTTAGTCAGCTCCGGGGCATGGATCGGATTGAATGACATCAGAGATCAGATGTCATTTGAATGGGCTGATGGTTCACCAGTGCGAGTCACATTCTGGCAAAATTCAGAGCCGAACAACTGGGCTGGAAAGAAAGAAGACTGTGTTGAGGCGATTTCATGGACAGAGGTGATAATGACCTCAGATAAGCAATGCTGAATAATAACAGAGCCATAGCAAGATACCAACTTTCACTTTCTAGCATTCACTTGCCAGTACAATCGGGTCTAGTCGAGTGCAAAGTTAATCCTTTCCCATATTCTCTAAATGTGTTGAAAATGTCACATGTTGGACTCCTCTGACCAGAGAAAGAATTGAACTTTTAAAAGCAGCCGTGGTCTAGTGGTCTAAACTTCTGACTTGCAAACACCTGGTCGGGGTTCAATTCCCAGCAAAGGCAACCGGTGGTAACTGGAGGGACATTCAACCTTAAATTGCTCTCCGCAACTGGGTGTCCTCAGTTGTTGAGGTTCTCTTACTACTACTTGCCATTAGACTCAGACGTCTCCATCTAAAATAACAGAGCCATTTGTTGTACAACAATGCTCTTTAAAACACGCACAGCCTCTGCTGGTAGTGTGCTAAGCAGACGTCATACTCAATTTTTGAGGAGTTGCTTACACATACATACCTCTGATCAAAAAACAATTGTAACTATTTCAAGTAATTGCCCTTAACAATAAATTGTATGCATTACATCAGATTATATAAAAACTAAACATGAAGACCGAAAGTATCTGTAAAAAGTAAGTTGAAAAGTTAATAATCAGTAAAAAGAGCTTTTGATTGTTGCCTTACCTTGTAGACATGCGTGACAAAAGCGTTCCTTTGCTTAATTTATACTAAATATAGTTTAAATTAATTTAATGTATATGTCATATTATTCTGATGTTTTGTTTTTAGTTTATATCAGTTTTTTACTTTTATTTATTAGAATGTAATTTCCAAAAATATGTTGAATATTGTATGTTAAGACAAATATGCACTCAACTTTTTTCTTTTTGCTGTATGGCAAAATATTAGTGGGTAAGGCTAATTGAAAGGTCAGTTTAGACTGTACAAAAAGATTTTGGTAAATTCAAGTCTCAAAATTTTTTTAATGTTAAAAATGTTTACATCTGTGCTATAAATTTACCACAAAAGTACTGCTTGCAATTGTAATTTAAAGTTGTCTTACAGTTTACTCATGAGAAATTTGAAGTATTGGAGCATTTAGAAAGTCTTGCATAAAATTTAAAAAATTGATTTTAGAAGAACTTGTTTTTGGTATTTGTAGATGCATCACAAATTGTTCCTTCTCTTTGTTGAAATTCTAGCAAGTACTATTCACTAACTCGGTGTCAGAGGCTGTTAGGATATTCTTCTGCTGAACAAGCGTTCAAAACTGTAGCTACTAACTGCTAACTACTACAACTATCTACTGCTAACTAAAACTGTCTACTACTAACTACTACTATCTATTAACTACTAAATTACTACTGACTTTTAATAACTACTACTACTATGTACTATTAACTAGTAACTACTTTTAACTGTCATTAACTAGTAACTACTACTAACTACTATTACTATTAACTACTACAAATACTACTAACTACTACATGTATTAGTAACTATTATTAACTGATATTCTCAAGTTAGATTTGTATTCATCTTCACTTGCATGTATCGTAACTTCTATAAGGCAGTATATGGTAATTTGATACATGCTTCTAGGTGGCCAGTGGTTACTTGCAATCTAATTTAAAAACAGCAAATGCCTGGTGGAATGACAGGCCTTGTGAAGAGTCACGCTACTCCATCTGCCAAAAAAAGAAGGAGATAATTCCTGGGCCAACTGCTACTCCCGCACCTGCAGTCGGATGCAAGCCGGTGAATAGTCCTACTTATCTTTACCGTTGATACTGTTTGTTATATTTCCGTCATTTCATAAAATATATTGTATCTATTAGAATAGAGTTTTATAGATTGTGCCAAACATCAACCTTACCAAAACTAATGTGGTAGTATGTTTCCGTTTTAATTAATCTGGAAAAGTTACAATAATTTCTCTCATTTTCAACAAGATATCTGTAGATACTCTATGCTGTCAGTGAGGCCGCTCAGATGTCTGAGCATACTGTATTGCCAGTAGAGTTGTAGTAATGTATGGGAGCATCCTATGCAACTAGTAAAATTGTTCAGATGTCTGTGAACATGCTATGTTACTATTAAGGTTGTCTCGATGTCTGTGAACATACCCTGCTAATAGTAAGGCTGTTCAGATGTGTGTATTTCATACCATATCCCATATACATACCTCTATGCTATCCCATACCATATCACCTAAACATACCCATTTGCATATCTCATACCATATACCATATTTATACCCTATATGCGTATTTTATACCATACCCTATATACTTACCCTATATGCTTGTTCCATAATATACCTGCATATACATACCTCTATGCATATCTCATACCATACCCTATATACATACCTTTATGCATATCTCATACCATACCCTATATACATACCTCTATGCATATCAAATACCATACCCCATATGCATACCTCTATGCATATCTCCCACCATACCCCATATGCGTACCTCTATGCATACCTCCATGCATATCTCACACCATACCCCATATGCATACTTCTATGCATATATAGATATTCTATCTCAAATATCATACCCCATGTACATACCATGATGCTTAAGCAATTTAAAAGAGGAAATAGATCCTTATCGCCATCTTGTTTACAAGAAAATAATTGTTTAAAATTATTAAAATTCCTGTATAGAGGTTTTGAAGTGCTGCTCTGTAACCTAAGGAACAGCTATTATCTAATAGCTTTTATTGAGCTCAATTCATGAAAAAGCAAGTGTGAAATTTTCTTCAATGGGTTGTTTACAATTAAAATGAATAGTGGTATAATATGATATATACTTATTTAGAATTGGAAAGCCTATCAGGCATCCTGTTATCAACTTATTGAGACGTCATCTACCTGGAGCAAGGCCAACTCCATCTGTAAGTCGGAAGGAGGAAGTTTAGTGAGGATCACTGATGCGTAAGTTACTAGTTTTCAAGTACAACTGTCTGCATTTTTCAAAACAAACCATGTCTTCAGGGCTGATGGAAAAAGTGCTTGGCCATCTAAAATATATTCACAATTAGTTTATGCTGCCAAGGTCAATTATTTTATGCTGCCAAGGTCAAATAGTGTTTGCCAAAATGTTTGTCTGTCTTCTGTTCGAGAATAGCGATAAAGTTTTAGCAATGAAAAATCACCTTCGCACTTGATTTGAACTCTACTAACAAGCACGCATAACCACAAGGCTAAGCTGTTCTTGTCGCATTCACTGATCTTACCATGTACTGTATATTCTTTTTGCATTTGCACACGCTCAATTATCAATTAATATAGTGTGCCCTCGAGTTACAATGCCCCAGTTATAAGATTTTTTCCGTTTCACGAAACGGAACATGATGTTTTTCGACTTTTTTCCCATCATGCGATACTAACAAAAAATTCTCTCCTAATTAAAATTTGGCAGTCGGTGTACTGATTACACTAAAATAACAAAAATGCTGATATGTTATTTGCCAGAATCTTTCTTACAATACCCGAAAGAGATACGACGCTCACTTGCTTTTAATCTCAGTTCAGCATTATTCGTTTATAAGTTATATTAAAAAGGAAACCGAAAACAGATAAGTGATAAAATGTTAGCCTATGACAAAGTTGATGTTTAGTAAAACACATACTAAAACTTAAATTTAAACTCAACGTTTATATTGTACGTCTGTCTCAAAGATAAGAACTCTCTATGGTACATACTGAACGGTGTACATTATAAATTACATTTTCTTGCAGATCATAACCACTAAATACACTAAATTTACTGTAGATAACTATAGTTATTAACGTTTATATACTATTTTATTACTAATGTTTAATATGTACAGTACATACCGTAAAATCTCTATTTGAACGCCATGGCGATCTATTTTTCAACCCTTCTATGGTGGCGGTCAAATAAAGGTGGTGTTCGAATAGAGGCTGGCGGTGTACTTTTTAAATAGCTCGTCAGAATTTTGAAAAGATAACTTTAGCCCTTTTATGGGTGAAGCAAATGTCACCTATAGTTTGCCCTCTCCTTCTGGTAGAGCAACATTAACCCTTTTGGATGCAATAAATCTGCTAACTTACCACCAACTTCTCAAAGATCTCTTAATAAATGTGCATTGGGAAGCCGAGAAATATCTCTATATATACCAGTTGATATCTATTGCTTACAATTAACCTGCGATTATATTATAGCCTCTGTCCTGCTTTGTAATTTGTTCGGGTTTTCAACTTTAATTTTCTAAATTTGAAGGAGTATTTTTATTTTATATCTATATTTAACAATTCTGCATAAAAGCCTATTGCACCCATTGATAGGTTTGCTCCAGTTTGCAGCCAAAACTAGCTTTTTATGTGCTACAGAAAAGAAGCTACGAGCATCAATCCATTGTAAGATTGGATTACCGCAATTATGCTATTAAATAACATGCTATAAATCTGTAAATTTATAAGTTATGTAATGATAATCTACTAAACCCAAAGAGTACATATTCATGAACAAGTGACATAAACGAGTTAGATTTATATTGCATACAGAAACAAAAATTAACGTTTTTGAAGCAAACATATTTGCATTGTTTGCTCAGCCAGTTGTGTTCTGATTGTTGTTTTCGATAAAACGAACATCTTCTGCTTGTCTATTACCTTCCATAATGTCTTCCGGCCTCAACTCTTTTTCTGCATTGCTGCACTAGTCGATATTTGCATTCAAACTATTTTTTGGCAGAGCCAAATTTTTATTTTTTGCACAAATAATAATAAACCTTTAGCCACATGCACTTTAAGCACAACTTTTAGCCTAAAACTAGTCGTTCATATAACATCATAAATTTAAACCATTTATTTACATGGGTCGAAGTATCATGACTGCCTTAAACAAGGAACTACTATTAGCCTGATACAGCTATTAATCATTTCTTTAGCGTTGCTTTCAGAGTTTTCAGGAAAAAAATGAAAAGCTTCATAGTTGGACAACGAAGGAATTAATTGTTATTGATGAAATCAAGTCATTAATAGTACAATTTTGCGGTCACTTTTTTACTGATCACTTGCTATTATGGGTTTGTAAAGATCAATGTCAAAGTGGCGGTTAAATTAAAGGGTGATGCTCTATTTTTCAACACTTTTTCCATAGTGGCGGTCAAATAGAGGTGGCGGTCAAATAGAGGTGGAGATCAATTAGAGGTTTTATGGTATATTAATTATATAAAATTTTAATGATTTTGTCAGGGGGTGTTTGCATTAGATAATTATTATGGGTTTCTATATCGCTCTGTACAACATTTTCACCTTATGATGCCAACACTGAAATGAATTAAAATCATATAATTGTATATGAAATAATTCTTCACTGTATTCATAGCGAAACAAACTATATTTAGCTATTACTTGCTAACTATTTTACACTTACATTTAAACACCTTTACAGTTGTTTTGTTTTTTTTTCTCCCAATTTATTTCAGCTGCACAAAACACTTTTTTCATGGTATGAATTTTAAATTTGTGATGGTATATGTTGTATATGTTAAATAAAAATAAATTTTCTTTGCAAAGACTTTCTTATTACCCGGGCAACACCAGGCATTCAACTAGTAATAGTGTAATAATAACCTGCTGAGAGTTGATATGAAAAAATACCCATTGGTATAACAAACAGCCCTGTTAGGATTGACTAACATCCTCAGGAAGTTCCTGTTCATCCCAATTTTTGTGGAACTAGGTCGATGGCAGAAAATAACGTCAACTTAAGTTATGATAAAACCAATTGTAATAATAGTATTATCCAGCTCTGTACGCCAGAAGCAGATAAACCAAACATAGATGTTGCTAAATGTTTAGCAAATTTTGTTTACTTTCAAAACCAATTTTAAGTTCCAATTAATTTACTGTATTTGGTAGCTAGCAGCCCATCTGTCTACCACCTGCATCAGAACTTTATAGCAAATTAATCTAAAAGGCTGGATTCATTGTAAAAGCGCGAGGCTTATCATTATCTAATCATGAAATCAGCAGCAAGGTTTAATGTTTGGCGCCTTATGATGCAGGTTGGAGCAAAGTTTTATTACCAATGAGCTCTACAAAAGAGCAGGCTACATAGATGATGCCGGGGTGACCACTTACTGGACAGATCTCAGACAGCACCCTCGAACCCAAGACTTCCTTTGGTCCAACAGATGGGATGTGATTCCATACACCAACTGGGGCAAAGGAGAGCCAAAATCATCTACTTGTTAGTAGCCTTACTTAACTAGTTCAGTCTAGCAGGTAATAGTGACGGTGATTCTGGCGGTTAGCCAGACCGATACAGAAAAATGAGATTATATAAATAATTTAAGAATCTATACAATCAATTTAAAATTGGGTTTTTTTAATTGCATTAATTCTACATAGGCTTCAAGTCTGAAATATATAAAAACAGTTATCATATAGAAGGTCAATTTGATATAGGTAGGTATAGTATTATATATTGTTACATAAAATCTTAAAGACATTTGATTAATGTATTATGTTATGAGTGGATATATTATATTAACATGTACCCAAAATGTACCAAAACTAAAATCATACTATTGTAAAATCTCACGAAATTCTATAGGTATTTTTTAAATATCAGGATTTACTTGATATTTTTATACCTTTTGGTTCATGATATAAGCTTTACATGTGGAGGAGAAAGTGTAACTTTCTCCTCACCTCTCTTGAGCTGCCAACAGTATAAAAACATTTAAAATTCCTTACATAAGGTGCTCACATAATTTATATAGTGTATTTCACTATTATTCAGCTGGATGGCCTAGCTGGTGGTTTCTGCCGTTGTACACCAACTGTGTGGCTATGAATGGTAAGAACGAGGAAGGTACGGGTTTATGGATCACCATGAGCTGCTTCAATGGATCCTTTCCTTTGTGCGAAGTACCACGGGACAACTACACTCAGCCTCCTCTACCAACACTATCTTTAGAGGATATACAGTGCCCTGATGGCTGGGTCTCTGTGGGACCAAACTGTTACCAGGTGTGTATACACCTTGTCTAGAGTTTGGATACCTTAAACTTATTATGTTTGTTGGTCTATCATAATTTATCTTAAAGTAGAACAAACCTTTCTTATTAAACAACACTTGAGTGGAGTTGTCGTTTAAGCAAGTGATGACAACTACCGTAGTAATATGACTGTTGCAAAAATAATTGACATCTCTGCATCAGTGTGACATAAAAGGCTGGCATCAACCAGTAAAGTATAAATTTTTATATTGGGAACATAATTGTTGATTATTTATATTGTTTTCCATTTTCCACAACCTAGCCTCTGTTCCTTGCAGGTCAATGCCCCTGCTAATACTGTGGATAAGAAGAATTGGGAGGATGCAGAGAGGCATTGTGTGAAGCAAGGAGCGCATTTAGGGTTCATTAACAATGCTACAGAAAATGAGGATCTCTGGCGTCGACACCTTTTGTAAGTCATTTGTTGAGCATAATAATTATGCAAACACCGTTAGCTGTCTTCTTGTTGAGAAACAGTTAAGAGGTTAGAGTTGATAGCTTTTGGTTAAACTTGGTAAGCTATTTGTTGAATTTAGATGCTTTAGAGTTTAGAACAACAGATATTATGACAGCAACTTGCAGGTATCCCAGCTTTGTAAGCAGCCTTACAACCAACATACGCAACAGTACATGACAAAACATATAGACCTTTGTACTGGTTTTTAGCTATAAGCTATATCACAATTGCTAATCTATGGCATGTTTCTGTTTAGGCAGCCTAACAGCTTTAACAACCGCTATTGGATTGGACTGAATGACCGGGCAATCAACAAAGGTAAACACTGTCATGACACCTTTAGTATATTTAGGTTATTTCTTTTTACATCGTTGTTATTACTATTATTATTATGCTGTAGCGGATTTGACGTGTTATGTAAGTGAATCATTGTTAAAACCTTTGCACCTGCTAATAGAAGTAACTTTTAGTACAATCGCTTTAATTGCTGTACTTGACACTGATGTGTACACACCGGGGCCATTACTTGACACTGATGTGTACACACCGGGCCATTACTTGACACTGATGTGTACACACCGGGCCATTTCATATTCCTACAGAAGCTAAATAACTTGATGCCAGTAAGGTTGATGAATTTGCTTGTCGCTCCTCCTTATCGTGAACTTTTTTTGTTGGTTTTTATTATATCAATTAATATTTTGAATAAGCATATATAGTTATTCATCACTTGATTTCTTGGAGATATTTTAAAATGGTACTATAAAATCTACCACAGGTAATAGACTTCATGTATTCTAAATCTAACTCTAGCCCAGTAGTTTTCCCCTTTTATTCAATTCATGTTGCTAAAAAATTAAATTAATATAAAAATTAAAATTTATGTTGGTTATTGTTGGTGATTGCATAATAGATCTATTGATCTGTTATTATTAATAATATTAGTAATAAATATGCATTGCACAACCCACCCTTAATAATATAAAAACTAAAAATGCAGCACTTACTTTGCAAACCTTTTTGCACCGAACTGTAAAACTTTTAGGTTTTAAATACTAAATTAAAATAATTTATTTTATGCTGATGTTATTTTCTAACTTTTAGTCATACAGGCAATTACAGTGTAGAAATTATGTACTGTTATGTATCAGGATACGAGTGGGTTAGCGGAGACGGCTTCTCTTTTGAAAACTGGAAACAGGGAGAGCCAAATGATTGGGATGGACTGGAGCCCTGTGTGATGATAGACGGAGCTGACGGGCTCTGGAATGATGAGAAATGCCACCTCCTCATGAACTGGATATGCAGCATTCCAAAAGGTCAGTCCAACTGTCTCAAACGTTTCTTTAGCATTTTCGTTGGCAGCACAATTACTTTATAACATTTGCTGACTTGTTTGGTTAGTTATTTATATCTGTTGTGTTTTTGTATTTTATATATCATCCTGCTCTGCTTTTTAGCAAATATTTTGTAAAATATGACTTGTCATTGTCTTGGTAATTTTTTTTGAAATTTTTGATTATTTTATTTATTTTTAAAAAGGTTTTCATTCGTTGTTAAAATAATTACCATATCATGTGCATGGCACTGAATAAGAATTGAAAAGCATGCTCTGCTAGATGCTCTATTTATGCCTGTATTTCAAGTCTCTGCATTGTTCTTTCTTCCTGAATTTCAGATGCAGTCAAACAAATAAGGAGTTTTCGAACAACTCCAGAACCAACAGCTGGACCGTGTAAGTTTCCTGGAATTGTCATTTCATGTTTCCAATTATATATTTCTTGTTTTTAGCGCTAGATTCTTACAAGATTTATTATATCTACAGCGAGCGTCTGCGCCCAAGATGGAGCTGATTGGAAATCATTCCAAAAGAAGTGCTACTATGTTAATAAACAACCTTTGTCATTCAGACAGGCGAATGCCTTCTGCCAGACTCACGGAGGCAATCTTGTATCTATTCAGTCTGCACTTGAAAACAGTTTCGTCAGAGCTATAGTAAGTTTTGAATTATAGTTTACTGCCTGATAAATATCTAAACACGCCTTAGACTTGTTTCCTATTGTAATTATTATGCAGTGATAAGGTAACTCCCAAAAAAATATATAGCGTAACAGTAACTGGTGCATGTAATTATATACACACATAAACATATGTGTATATATAATTTAGGGTTGAATTTTGCATAATGAACATTGGGTGTGTGTTTGGTGTCAATTATTTAATCTTATCGTATTGTTTTTAGAGCTGATTGTGTTCCTGAGCAATTGTGTTACTGTTATTATTTTATTTAGCACTATTACATATAATTTAGTTCTCCTTACTACTTTAGGCATTGCAAACAAAGTTCAGTCAGTTGGTTTTAGATGTTGGATTACACTATTTTACTCATAAATAAAATAATACATGCATTTAAAGAGACCTTCTAGTTTTGTAATTGTATACAGTCATACTTCAACTTACGAGCTTAATGCGTTCCGAGACTGAGCTCGTATGTCAATTTACTCGCATGTTGGTGCAATTTATTTATATATAGAACAATTAAATATATATTAATTGGTTTTCATACTCTGAAACATGCAAATAAAACACTCAAAATAAGATATTGTAACTGAAAGAACATGTTGGTTATTGTCCTAACTTACCACAAATTTTTAAAAAGCAACAAATAAAAATAATGCAAGAAAATGTGATTAATTAAAATGTAAAATTAAATACATACAATAGCAGCTAACGCTAGCATTTGCCAGAGAGGGAAATATCCTAGGGAGTTATAGAGAGTTATCCTTCATTACAACAGTTGACTTTGATAAACTTGGATTTTATCAAAGTCTTAAAAGACAAACTTAGAAGCAAACCTAAAAGCAAACTTTCATTTTTAACTTAACGTAATTAAAATTTCTTCGGCGTTCATAGTTTCAAGTTTCTCGCTAGTTAGCTATTTTTTCCTGTGTTTCGCTTTCACGACTAGCCGGCCGTTTTACGATAAGCCTATCTAAGGACGTTTGCCTTTGTCGCCCATTCAACACGTTGCGATTAGGACGAACACATGCGTCGTCACAAACGGTTAATGTACGACCACTAGCCAACAATGTTTATAGTTTTGATAAATAGTACCGGCCTTTTCACATAGCCTCGTTCAGTTACGCTGTCACCGGCCAATTGTTGATCTTTTATCCAATGCCTGAGCAGTCTCTCCATCAGCGGTCGTGAAGATCGCTGCGCCGTTTAGAAACTATCGTTAGTCATTTTGCGAACTAAATAAATGCCCTGAATATAATCCTTCTGTTTGATAATTGTGGATGTATTTCTGTCATATTGCTGAGCTAGCTCAATCACGCATACACATTTCGCATATTTTTTCAATAATTGTCCGTTTGATAATTGTTATCATTTGCTTTTTCTTTGCATTTCATCTTTCATTTTACTGGCAAACTTTCGGTCTACGCACAGTACTTTTAATTCACATAATTCTGCACTGAAAATCGCGCACAAAAACACGGTACAAAAGTATAACCTGAGCAGTTGCAAAATACAGAGTGATGATGTTCTCATAAAACACCTCCGGCATACTTGGCAACTGACTCACGTGCTCGTATCTCAAACATGGCTCGTATGTTAGGGCTAAAACTTGCTTAAAAGCTGGCTCGTATCTCAAGTTTCTCGTACGTTGGAGCACTCGTAAGTTGAAATATTACTGTATACAGAGTACCTTTTTCCAGATTTCTAATGAACTTAAATAGACTAGTAAGAATAGGCCAGCTTACTGACCCAATGAAGGGTTAAAAAAGGTCATGCCTCACAGGTCAATGATGGTTACTGTTAGGCGTAGTTTTACTATAAGATAGATTATGCGATACAAAAAATTGTTGCCTTTCTTAGTTTAGTGATATAAAACTTTAAATATTATGTTTGCTATTAAAACAGTCTTCTTCAAGTTATTTTTTAAATTGAGGCCAAAATTTTTGCCATTTTTCATGCCAGCATTGCTTTTAGGATTTTTTTTCAGTCCACAGCTCCTGTAGTTGCCATAAGGTGTTGCGTTCATTTCAACTTTGAGTTATTGTCCTTTTAGCGACTATCCCGGCCAATTAGGGCCAACAGTTTCTGGTGCATTAATGTTGACAATTGCTTTAAAAGTGATGGATAAGTCAGCATAGTTTAACCTGAGCATATCTATAGGAGTTGTTTGCTCCTAGTAAGTCGGTACCGTCTGCTTTGTGCAGGTAACTCGTTTGCCGAGCTCAAGTAATACAAATTGCTTACTCAGTGTATGTTGTGGTTAAATATGCAGAAATAAGTTCCATTTTAGTACATGTGATTAGTTTCTCCGAAAAATTTTCGGAGAATTTCGATTAGCAACATTTAATGTTGCTAAACCAATTCTGCAACATTTACCTTATAAAACAATTGTGATATGAAAGCATTATGGATAATCACTTGGTGATAAGTGAAAAGTTATCATAAGCGACTGGACTGCTCTTGTTAGTTGGTCTCAACGAGCTCAAGGATTCAGTAGACTTACCACACAGCGTCGTTGGGTTTTCTAGTTTGCCTATTTATATGTATGTTCCTTTTAATGGCTGCTTAACAAGCTTTGATGTGTAAAACCAGTCATAAACTTTAGGGTGTTTAAAGGTTTTTTTAGATATGAATAGCAGAATAGACTAAAACCTATCTTTGTTACAACGCTAATGGAGTTATCGATAGCATTATCAGGCCATACATTGTCAAACATATGTTCTTTAGGCTAAAGGTTTGATAACAGACTTTTCGAATAGGCAAGGCTCTCGCGCCGACGTTGGGTCTGTAAGGACCCCCGTCTGGACAGGTCTAAATGAATTAGATCGATCTAAAGGACATCGGTATGTATCCATCCTACTAACATATATTATTGCTACTTTCATTGGAAAGGAGGTAGTCGACTTACCTTCTACTTAAATGTAGTATATGTCATAGGGCTGTACTGGAGGTGAGGAAATTGGAGTTATCAAACCTTTATAGATAAAGATAATTAATTTTCAGTTCTAATTAGAGCTTGGTGATATGGCGATTTATTGTTTGATAGCGATTTTAAAGGTAGACGATTTGGCGATCGATCCTTGTATTGCAGTAAATCCAGTGTGCAGCAGAGTTTTCATTCCTGAAACTTTATCGCTATAACTGGACACACGGACAGACAAACGATTTGATAATCGCCACCATTTAAAGAGATAGTGTTTAATCGTATAAACGATATAACTGTGTAGTGATTTATGACACACCTGACGATTTTCAGTGAGCGATACTGGAACTAAAATGCATGGGCAGTCTAGTCTTATAATAAGCTTATTCCATGGCCCTCTACACACATGGGCATTCATAAAATAAATGTTTGTAATTATCACAAACACAAAACAGTTTCTTATTAAGTTAAAAAATACAAATAAATATTACCAAAACTTTGCAAGTTTTTGTTACATGGTGTCGCACTATATCATGAATCGTCTATAAAAAGACTATTCGCTATATATCGCGATTTGATAACCTATGGTAAATTTTCAATATCAAATTGGCTGGTGATTTTTGGAAATCATGGCGCTCTAATTTTGCTTCATTCGCAAAAACTGTTGTGCGCTGGAACAAATATTGTTATAAAAATACACTGTAATTAATTTAATATGATCAACAGACTAAAAACTGACGATAACTTCTTGATTAATGTTGTTTAGTCAACATTGTTGTTTACTCTGTATGACTGCGGAATTTCTAGTTTAGTAGGAAAAGTTACTAAAATTAATTACACTTAGCATTCAAAACTATGTAAAATCAAATTTTAAAAACTATTATATGTAAAAACCAAATTATTAAATTAATAATCAACAACAAAGATCTGGAGCAAGTTATGCCATGAATATCTACCATCAAACCTGCACCTTGTCAAGCTTGTGCTTTTTTTGCATGTGTCTAGCAGAAATCCATGACAATAATGGTTTTTTTGTCATTTTACCGAGACACACAAATAGAAGTGTGAGTTCCTGCGATGCATAGATTTGGGGCTATAAGTAGCAATAGAGATAGGCTACATAATTTTTTTTAACATGTAAATTTAAACTAACTTAATTCATATATTGATATTCATTTTACATGTTTTACAGTCAGTTTTAATTTATATCATTCTAGTTAGCTTTATTTGCAAAACTGTAATGTTGTGAAAATATTCAAACGTCGTTAAATGAAAATTGTTCAAGGTACAGAGTCAAATATTTTCACAGACATTACATATGTTAGAACATTAGTGAGTAACAGTTTGACTGTAGTTATAATGGAGCTAATAGCCTCGCGCCTCATCAATATCGATAAGTATTACTGGCACCTCATGGCTAAACTAATCGTGGTTATCGTCTGTAATGTTATGTATAGCAGCTGCTTCAGGATTCTGCTACAACTTGATGAAACGAATAAAAATACTTTCCAAATTATATATTCTTCACAGGTTAAGCATTTCATACATGTGAGTTTATTGCTGGACATGCGTGGCAAAAAGTGTCTCTGAAAAAGCATAGCAGGGCAAGAAATAAGCTTTGTGAATATTTGCGAAGCTCTTAATGAATGATTTCGTAAATTTACTTTAGCCTGAGATTCATGAATCAGTTCTTATAGCAACTGGTTTGGTTGCCATGACACTATGAATGTTTACATATTTAGCTTTATACGCATAGCAACAATACACGATAGGGTGTAATACAATATTTATCATAAGTTTGTGCATGTTAGCAATGCAGAAAATGTTATGGTTCCGTTCTGCGGTGTATAACTCTCAGAGACATGACAGTTACTTGATTGTTTGGCCTCGATACTCTGCGGTAGGAGTTATCCTATGTGTGTTGGCATTTGTCTGTCACAAGCATCTGCCACCTACATCTTCTGACAATGCTCTATATCTCATTTACTCACGTCTCTGGCCCTTCAGGCTCTTCTGTCATAAAGATTCCAGGTTGGCTTTGGTATTCTGAAGGAATTGTCCGTAAATAGTTTAAGTACAAAGTTTTAAATGCTGCAGATCTATTGCTTCTTATTAGGCATGTTTCAAACACAGCATCTGTAGAGTAAGAAGCTTTTACGTTTTCTGTCCAGAGGTTTCATGTCTGTGCACCAGCAAGACATCTTTAGCAAATACTGCTAGTTACTGTAGACTGTCATTACATCATCAGTTTGGAAAGCATTATTGTTAAACAGATGTGATCAATACTTATATCCAAGTGCGCTATATCTTGCTTGGCAACTTTTAAGCTTTTGTAAATTGTAAACTTTTAAAAATTAAATCCAGTTTATGAATCAAACTTGTATTTCAATTTGCTAAAATTTTAGCCAGTGTTTTCATTTCAAACACAAATTAGTTCATGTAATGTAAGGCTATGATTAAACCAAATAAAACTTCAAAGGAGTTGTCATCCTAATGGGGCAACGATTTTATTGTGTTGACAATTTGGTTTTGAATTGACAGCTTTACAATGCTGCTATAGTTATTCCTAGTAGGTATTACTTTGAATGCGAGTCAATTTTTGTCTACAAAACACATGTGTCAAACTATTTTCACCAAGTAATATCTATAACTATAATTGGCTGACTGCTGCCCTGGGTTTATTAATCCTTTATATAGTCAAATCTAACAGAGGCATTTTGTGAAACCATTGAAACTTGCTCTGTCACTCTTAGACTGTATATGTTTGATTGTTCATACAATATTTAAGGTTGTCTGTAGCCAAACAATGTATTAGTCCAAAAAGAAAAAGTTCATACTATGAATGCTTTTATCGATACTCTGCAGATGGGTGGATCATTCAGCATACAAATGGTCAAACTGGGCCCTTAACGAACCAAACGACTACAATGGAGGGGAGTACTGCGTAGAGATGTCTATAGCTAGCGGTGAGCTCTCTGCTTTTATTTGCCAACTTCTTTTATTATTTTGTTAATTAATTGTAAATAAATATATTTACCTTTCATTGGCAGTTTTGCATTTTTCATACCCAATAAAAGCTTCTCTCATTCAAAGTTAATATGACTCTAGTGATCGCTGTGAGCAGTCTTTTATCAATGTAATGTGTGTTAAATTATTTGAGTTGGAACATGACTGTTATGTGAACATAAGAGCTCCTAAACTGTTTATTCCGCTGGAGAGTAATAAACCATATCCAAATTATTTGCCTAGTTAGACACTTGGTTTAATTAGGTGGTAACTTTTTATGTGTGGGTTTTTGGTTCAGCCATTCTTTCGAAGACAGTGGAACAAGAACTCTAGCGTCAATGCCTCATGCAACTACCAGATTTAGTTCCCAATGTAATACGGAGTCGTCTTCACTACACTTTACACTGGTTCAACGCGGTCTTTTTCAAACTTTAAGTTTTGTTTTAGCATAGAATAGGTTTGCTTGAGTGTTTTTAAAGACTTCACCTAATCATTTAATTTGCCTATCAGTAACACAGTTTTTTTAATCTATAAATCTCTTGTTTCTGGTTTTTAAAAACACCTGCTAAGACTTATTGCACAGATGTTGTCAATGCTGGCTAAACTCGTTATAACTAGCTAGTTTGGATTGCAGGAGAATGGAATGATGTCCATTGTTCCATTGAGATACCATCAGTTTGTGAGAAGTATCCGGGAGGAGAACAAATAATTACAACGCCATCTCCTCGTATCAGCGGCTACTGTCCTGATGGTAAGTGGTTCTACAACCAATAGCCTTATTTTATGCTCTACAGGTTTGCTGAATAATCTTACATTTCTAGTTTCTTAATGTTATTTAGTATATTGTAGGTTATATAGGCTTTGAGAATTACTGTTACAAGATAGTTGTGGACCAAAGAATAAACTGGACCATTGCTGAGTCTACCTGTCAGGCTGATGGGGGAGACTTGGCTAGCATCACAAACAGTAGGGAACAAAGTAAGTAAATTATTTCTGGTCTAAGTTTTTTATATCTTGTGGTTCCATTCTATGAATGCTTAAATATAATACATACTTGTATAATAAAAATGCACAAGATCTGATGTTCTAAACGTTTAGTTGAAGCAATGATATACAGCCCCAAAGGATAGCCGACGGCGCTCATATGGGCGGGGTTTAATGATGAAGCTCTGTTGGGATTAACCCGAACACGGCACCCGAACAAACAAATATGCTGAATAAAGCACCTCGTAAATTTACGAATATTATGAACTATAGTGGTTATTTTACTTATCTGTTGAATTCATTTTGTTGTCAAATAAATATAGTATCCCAATATTGTCACCGTTATGATCAGTCAGTTGCCATTCACAAGCATTCGTGATATTAATAGTCACAATCGTAAAATAGCTCAAATTCGGTTTTGCATTAGATTTTGTGTATGAAAACTACACTGCACAGCTTTGCCTGCTGTCCCATCTTATTGGCAAGGTAAAACAATGTGAAACCGATGAAAGACTTTGTCATTTTATAATAGGAGTGGCAAAAAATTAATCAAAAACTAGAAAAAAAATGCCATTGTTCGGGTAATTATATTCAACTTTAGGCATATACTACGACCTTTACTAATTTTAAAATTACTAAAAGTAAGTAATTTGAAATGTTTTATTTTGATTAGATACATTATTTTGGTTAGGTATTACCCCTACATTGCAGAAATTCAATGTTTGCTATTGTGACCCGCGGGGTCTACTGGCTGAATAAGCTAATGAAACGATAACAGCGATTTGGGTTTTCTAAAACCTAACAAGGCAACGCGACCGCCCCGCGAGTGTTGTGTTTGCTTTGAAACCCAGGCTAGCACAATCCTAATAGAGCTCCATAATTAAACCCCGCCCATATGATATCCGTCGGCTATCCTTTTGGGCTGTATATCATTGGTTGAAGGTAGCATAGATTTATACTGGTGTAGGAGTTATTTCCACAATAGTTATGAGTGGGAGGACAACCCCTCGTTCCAATGATATTGTTTGTCTACAAATGTTGTCAAATAGTGTTTCGCATGATCCTCTGAATTGGTTTATAGCTCTTCTGTACATTGTTTTAAAACTCTAAAAGTTCAAAATACCAAACAGTAATATAATGTCAAAAAAGTTCTAGTCTCTGCATTTGTTTGTTTATCATTGAGTGTGTCAGCAGTAGGTCAGCAGTATGTATTTACATAAATGTCGATAAATTTTGTTGGTCTGCTGGTCAGATCCACCTACTTGACATTGTCAAAATACTCTGCTACTTCCCTACAGCGTTCTTGACTAGCCAACTGAACATTGCTAAGAGAGCTGGTGTGGCGCTGTGGATTGGGTTACAGCATGGCAGCAGGAAGCAGTCTCCTTTTTTTGCCCACAATGCTTCTTATCTTTGGGCGGACAACCAGGATGTGACCTTCACTGAATGGAATCATGGGGAGCCAAATGGACTAAACAGGGTAGGCAATAGCTCATACACCCGCACTCTGTTTATTTCTACTACTCACCATCAGCTCACTAGTTTCTCAAAGTTAGTTCTCTTATCTGATTGGTTGCTTTTTCTGTATTTGTAGCTGCATATGAAGCAAAATATGTTCTAACGATTCTATTCTCGAGTTTGTTCAAAATAAATAGAGATCAATGGATTAGATATATTAGTAATATATATAGGCAATTCAGGGATTGTGCACCTTCAGTTCTATATGTAGAACATGATTCCAGTGTCATCCGTCATCAGTTCTATATTTAGAACATGATTCAAGCAATGCCCACTTTCCGTTCTATATTTAAACAAGTGACATTTTTATGTTGAACATTTAAGGACTTTATTTGATAAGCTCTATCGGCAAGTTACAAGAACCAGGTTTCGAGGTGACGAGTGCTTTTCAAGTTGAAAGGTGAAAGTTATGTAAAAAAGAGATTTAAGTTAAGTTTAATATTAATATTAAATTAATTAAAGTTTAAGTTAATATTAAGTTTATTAATTTAAACCTCTTTAAAACTGAAAAATTATGAAAGAATACTGGAGAACCTATGCATCAACTGCAAGGCAATGTAAACATAGGTTAATCTGCATTTGTGACAGAGTTGAATAGCTTAGCTCTTTTTAGATGGTACATATTTCTATATTTAATTTGTAACTTTGACATTATTAGAAAAATTATTTTAGTCATGAATCTCCTACCAAGTAGTATTGTTTGCAAGATTTATAAACTTTGGTTATATTAGCCAACTCAGGCACACCGGTGACATATATTTAGATTATCTCCTTCTGGTGTAGTTAACTAACGGACCACACTGTATTTTGATCTTTTGTAGGAAGCTTGTGTTGAGTTTTTGTTTAATCCAGCCGGACGGTGGAATGATTTAAGTTGTGAGTCTGAGAGAGGTTACATCTGTAAAAAGAAGAAAGATGGAAAAATAATGACACCCCCAACTGTGAAACCTTCCAACTGTCCAGCAGGCTATACTTACTGGGAGAATTCATGCTATATGTTTGTCAGGTGGGATAACTGTTTTTATTTCTTATTATATTGTTAATCTATCTGTAATTATTGTCATAAGAATTTTGCAGACAAATCCCCGAGGCCAGTATAATTTCTGAATATATTAACTCTAAAATAAGATAAATGAAAACCAAGTCTTTAGTCAAGATTCTGAAAAGTTTTGATAGTTTGGAGTTACTTTCTAGAAACAACTTCATATTGTTTTAATAATTTTTCTGTGTTTTTTGTAGTGGGAAGAAGACTTGGTCATTCTTTGATCGTACAACTTGTGCCGCGGATAAAGCTACACTCCTTTCTATACAGGACCCGTATGAGTACGCCTTTATCAGGACTATGCTATGGAAGCAGTCATCAGCCAATGATGTTTGGATTGGTCTATCGTCTCTACCAGTATGTCACAGGTTATGACTTGCCGTCACAGGTTCATGTTTATTTAAAAACTTTTTGTTCCTTTAATTAATACAGATTTAACATATAAAATTATTTAGCAACCCAATCATTACAATAATAAGTTAATATATAATTTAATTATAATAATATTATGTTTATTAATAAATCAACATAAATTAAATTCTAAATTTACATTTAAGAATGTTTGAACATTGGCAACCAGTTAGAATGCTTACGATCAAAAAATACAGGTATAGGTTCAAACAAGGAGCTTAGTCACATGGATCATGCAATCTAGCTGTTGAATTAAGAGCATGAATTTGTTCTAAAAGTTACTTATGTGGTCTGTAGTGCTTGTGTGGTCTGTAGTGCTTGTGTGGTCTGTAGTGCTTGTGTGGTCTGTAGTGCTTGTCTGGTCTGTAGTGCTTGTTTGTTCTGTAGTGCTTGCGTGGTCTTTAGTGCTTGTGTGTCTGTAGTGTTTGTGTGATCTGTAGTGCTTGTGTGGATCTGTATTCAGTATAGTCATTGCTTCTAGCCTGCGGTTTGTGGGCTGTTATGGTGGATCTCACAAATTTTGGCTAGTTAAAATTTGTTTATTCGTAGTATACTTACTTGTCAATAAAAAACGTGAGAGGTTATTATGTTATTGCATGCCTCCTATTGTAACAGAATGAAAAAGCTGACCCTTTGGGACATTAATCTTATTATTTGAACTCTCATCAATTGAGGGAAGGAAAGACAATTTCTGAGCTTTAGTTACAGTTGTATGAAGCATCACGGCTGAAGTTATGCAATGAATACATCATAGCTCTGATAGATTCTACTACTTCTGTTATGGTTATAGTGTATATTGCTATATATATGCTACTAAAAGGATATACTCGGTGGAATATGCTGTCGAAGCAGTAGGTACAAGCTATTGCAGATTAGCTTTAGGGTTTCCTTTAGTAATGCCTCATAATTGATCGATGCACTTTAGTGAGTGTTAAATTGGCAAGTTAATCAAAATTTTGATAAGATCAAAAATATTTTAAATCGCTTCTTCTGTTTCAGTTACTTTATTTCTGTGTTACTTTACATTTTGACAACTTTTTATAGAACACCCAGTCCTTTTCTTGGTCAAATGGCTGGCCTGTGGTTGTCACCTACTGGGGAGAAAATGAGCCAAAGATATTTCCAGCTAAACAGGGTTGTGTTTTCATGGATAGCGGAAAGGGAGAAGATGACGGGGAGTGGACCCATGACGATTGCTCTATAGCAAAGTCAGGCATATGTAAAAAGACGTTTGGTCAGTTTTCCAATTAATTAAAAGTTTGTTTTCGATTAGTATCTTGGTTGAAACTTTTAAAAACTTAAGATTTGTATCCCATCTAAACTAAATCTCAACAATTTAGTATGCGGTGTTTGTTCTTATTCTTTAGCATTAGAAACACATTTTATCAAATTAAAATCATGCAATTGATACGCTCTACCGTAGCCGTACTCAATATAAAGGGATGACAACTTCCCTACTGTAATATTGTTAGTATGTTACGATTGCCTAGTATTTCTGTTTATTGCATAACTAACTTCTACTAATCATACTTCATGCCAAGAAATACAGAAATAGGCAAGGTTAACTTTTTCAAGGAGGCTTGTGGCAATAATTATGAGGGTGTAAAAATGAACTAAGTGTGTTTTAAAAGCTAGATAAAACTCTTAAGTTTTGAGATACTTTAGCAATGGTTCTTCCTGTTCACTGCGAGTCTATTCAGAAATTTGTGGCAATTGGTGATAGAAGTAGGTATTTCCATCCTACAAATTAATAGACATCCTAAAAATTTTGTGGCTATCAATCTTGGCATGTATCTAGACAATTGATGATATTAAATGTTTCAAATATTATAACATATAAAATCCATAGCTGCTTTAATATGATTTGTTACACCTTGTTTTATAGTCTGTCAGTAGTGATCTGCATTTACTTAGCTTGTACTTCACGCTCTATAGTTAAAATTAATTATTCTTAGCTATTTGTCTTACATACGTGGAGTTACTAGCGCATGGTTCAGAGTGTGTAATCTTTAGCTATCTGTCTCACATACATGGAGTTACTAGCACATGGTTTAGAGTGTGTAATCCTTAGCTATCTATCTTACATACATTTACTTGGAGTTACTAGCACATGGTTTAGAGTGTGTAATCTTTAGCTATCTATCTTACATACTTGGAGTTACTAGCACATGGTTCAGAGTGTGTAATCCTTAGCTATCTGTCTTACATACTTGGAGTTACTAGCACAGGGTTTAGAGTGTGTAATCCTTAGCTATCTGTCTTACATACATAGAGTTACTAGCACATGGTTTAGAGTGTGTAATCCTTAGCTATCTGCCTTACATACTTGGAGTTACTAGCAAATGGTTCAGAGTGTGCAATTTTTAGCTATCTGTCTTACATACATGGAGTTACTAGCACATGGTTTAGAGTGTGTAATCCTTAGCTATCTATCTTACATACATGGAGTTACTAGCGCATGGTTCAGAGTGTGTAATCTTTAGCTATCTGTCTTACATACTTGGAGTTACTAGCACATGGTTCAGAGTGTGTAATCCTTAGCTATCTGTCTTACATACATGGAGTTACTAGCACATGGTTCAGATTGTGTAATCCTTAGCTATCTGTCTTACATACATGGAGTTACTAGCACATGGTTTAGAGTGTGTAATCCTTAGCTATCTGCCTTACATACATGGAGTTACTAGCACATGGTTTAGAGTGTGTAATCCTTAGCTATCTATCTTACATACGTGGAGTTACTAGCAGATGGTTCTGAGTGTGTAATCCTTAGCTATCTATCTTACATACATGGAGTTACTAGCACATGGTTCAGAACTTCAGAGTGTGTAATCCTTAGCTATCTATCTTACATACATGGAGTTACTAGCACATGGTTCAGAGTGTGTAATCCTTAGCTATCTGTCTTACATACATGGAGTTACTAGCACATGGTTCAGAGTGTGTAATCCTTAGCTATCTATCTCACATACATGAAGTTACGAGCACATGGCTCAGAGTGTGTAATTATGGGTTAGAATATTTCTGTTTCAGTTGTAGATATGGTAAATACTAATGTGAAGTCGGCATATGCATTTGTCATTTGCATCCTAAAACAATTGGGTACATACTAGTAGATGGTGTATTTTTATAGTTTCAAAATGTTGCAGTGAGTTTTTTTAAAAACATAGAACTGTTATTGAGTCATAGAAGCATGTATATTGAAACTAGCTACCAATCAAAATGTTCCCTCACAAATGTCATCAAGAATTACATAGACATTGTGTTAATGCATAGATACTTTTTACTGTTTGGGTAATTTACAAGGGAAGCAACTTCAACTGACAAGACTACCACAAATGTTTGCGCTTCTCAGTATCTATATTACCTGCGTCACTATTGAGTTAAACATTTACATACAGCAGGAAGGGAGCTAAAAACATGGTCTATGGATAGCCCTAGACTAAATCGATTAGGGTATAAAAACTTCATTGGGTATAAGTACATTTTCGTCTGCTTCTACATATGCTAATCTTTATGTAAGGTGAGTGCTGTGAACACACATTAAAATATTACAGATCAACCACCCTATAATCACACCTCCACGGGAATATGTCGATCAGCAGCGGGAGAACGCTGGGTTCCCGGGCCTACGGCCTCGTGTTACCTCTTTAATGTCGACCCACGATACACCTTTGCCGAGGCGGAGTCCACATGTCGATCAGCAGGAGCCAATATCGCGTCTATTCACAGCGCTGAAGACACACAGTTTATTAAAACTCAAATGGAGCACATTGATGTGAAGGGAGGCAATGGTGGCACCAAGAATGTCTGGATCGGGCTGAGAAAGAGGGAGTCTGGTATGTAATTATTTATATAGACCGAGCCTGTCAGGATATGGTTGTACAATAATTACTATATTTATCTATTAATTAAAGTTATACACAATGAAACAGTTTTAATCACTCCTTTATCACTCTGTCTCACTCTCTAGCACTCAGCATCAGATGGCCAGATGAACAGTAATCCCCTCATCACCTCCGTAGCAAATATATAATTTAGCTGAACAAAGAGACTCTCCTTGTATCAAAATCTAATCGTAGTCCGTAATATTTGGCAGGTTTTGTCGAGAGCGCAACTGAGTTGTTCATGAAAATCTCAATCCCTAAGGCTTGTATTTGAATACGGTGTATCCGTTAGTTAAAATGATTTGGATTTGAATGCGGTTTGGCTGCATGTGTTGGTTTATCTGCTTTGGATTTGCCTCTCTAACGAGAGTGAGCAAATGAGTAACTCTGTCATATTTATGCTCACCTGCCTATTGTTGTCATAATAGTAGAATTCTTCTACGAGTGTCATTTTAACAACTATGCTTCAATATGTTATAACTTGTGGTATTACAAGTTACCTTAATCTGTTATATCATATTATTTAGTGGTTTATTTAAATGTCGAGATACTTTTAATTTCTATCAACTAAAGTTACATTATAAATATAAATTATGCTAAGTTGCAAAATGTTTTATTATATCATTTTCTGTATAACACATTATAGATAATTGTACATTGCAGTGTACCATGTTATAAATTTATTTGAGTTTTAGCTGGAGACATACGTTGTATGGAAAGACACTGTTTCACCATACAGCCGATCCCTAGCCATACGATTTTAATTTGTTCCATTGTTGGCATCCTATATCGAAAATGTCTTTTATGAGGTTATAGAAACCTATAGTAATTATCTAATTCAAACACCCCCTAGTAAACAGCATCAAAAATTTGTATGTGTACTGTACATATTAAAAGTTAGTCAAAATAGTATATTAACCTTAGTAACTATAGTTACCTACAATAACTTTAGTGTATTTAGTGGTTGTGATCTGCAATAAATTGCAACATTACAGTGTACTATGTGCAGTAGCAGCAGTACGTACTGTAGGGAGTACTTACCTTCGAGACAGGTGTACAGCATAAACATTGAATTTAACTTCAATAAATTTAGCTTACTACACGCATAATCAAAGCTAAGTTTTAGCATGTATCTTACTAAACTAATCTTCAACTTTGTCATCAGCTAAAATTTTTATCACCCGGTGTTTCCAATTTCGTTTTGACTACAACTTATAACGAATAACGTTGAACTGAGAGTGTGCAGGCATCGTATCTCTTTCAAGCGTTGTGAGAATGATTTCGGCAAATAGCATATCGGCACCTTCGTTATTTTGATGTACTTACAGTATATTCAGCACGCCAACTGCCAAATTTTAATTTCAAGAGAATTTTTTGTTGATATCATACGTTGGCAAAATGTCGTATGGCAGTAACGAAAACACATGGTGCGTGGCATCATAAGGCGAAAATGTCGTATAACAGGGACATCGTAACCCGAAGGCATGCTGTATTGTATTATTAGTACTAGTATGCAGACAGTCTAGTGTGCTGTGAGAGATTGTCATGTGTAATGTAAAGGTAGCTGTACGCGCAGATGGTAGCGTTTGGCTTAGGATCTAAATATCCATGTTTGATTTCTGCATGGTGCAACCTTTTTTTCTATCGCGCTTAGCGTAGTTTCGAACTGACGGACGAACAGACATGGCTCTTCTTATAGTAAAGATTCTGAGACTAAAGTGTATAATATTTTATTCAAGTCATGTAGCTTATGTACCTATCTATTGCAGGAGCGTTCTGGTGGACGGACAACAGTGCTGTCTTTTATACCAATTGGGCAGAAAATGAGCCAAATGCTGTTGAGAGCAATGAGAAGTGTACGGAGGCCTGGTTTCCAAAGGCTGATTGGAACGACGTTGACTGCCAATCGAAAAGAGGATTCATATGCAAAATTCCACAAGGTGCCCTAAGATAGTCATTTTGAGAGAGCCTGTTGGCCTCTGTTTCAAAAAACCTTCGGTCTTATTTATCATTAAATCTTTCACTACCAAGGTAATATCTCTTTACCGGGACATAATTACATACTCGGTAAAACCTAGTATTTGCCAAGAGCCTATATAAGTTGTCATAACTTTGAACCTCACAGTTTATAAAAAAATGTTTTGATACCAAACTAATCAGCATAAAATTATAAAATTTACATCAGGTGATGCCATAAAAAAAACATTACAAATGTGTTGCGGAATGGGCTCGAACACTTGTTTCGCTACAATTTTGAGCATGTCCAAGTCTGACGGTTTATCAATATTATTACAGCTTACGGTATTATTATTAATACTAAAGATAAAATAACCACTCTCAGTAGTATTGTTTAATAAAAATTACCCAAAGTTCATAGATCTAATATTAGTGAAACCTTTGTAGCTATAATGTACCTGACACGACTAGGTCATTGCTAAGCAAAAATTGAAATAAAAAAATGAAAGCTTTTGCAAAATGAAACTACGCTCAGGATGCTAAACATACTTTCTATACGCTCAAAGCACGCAGATAATTGTTTCCTTTCGATTAAGTACAGATATGATAGGCTAATTAATTAACTATTCACTAATCATAAACATTCTGTATGAAGCCTACCAAGGCCATATCATCAGGCTCTTGACCATACACAAACATATTGTCGAACCGTACTACTACGCGACTCGACTCGTGGTAGTGAAATAGTTAATCAGTATACTAATTACAACAGAACACAATAGTTTCCAATATTGCTGTAAAAATCAAGTTTACTGCCTACACAATAAATTTATGCTGCTAAATTTTGTTGATTACCCTAGGACACTTATATTTCGCTAGTATTTAGTTTCGTGAGTAGCACACAGAGTAAAATTTCGCTGCAACTTATTTTCGCAGCTCTGATGAGTGCGAAAATATAGTGATGTGAAAATAAATACAGTGGAACAAACAAATTAGATTCCTCAGGTCCGGTCCTCTAGTAAAAAAAGTTTTTATATTTGCGACTAGTTTGTATTTGTAACCCGCAGGTATAAATGTATGGCAGAAATCGATAATTCAACGTGATCGCTTGCTGCCATTTGTTTCTTGGACTATCAATGACGTCTCGGTCCTTTCCGTCGTGACCGATATAGTACCAATATTAGATCTCAAGTATTTATAGCAAGCGATGGCCATGGCACGTTTTGAGTTCACAATATTTCAAATTTAAAAAAAATCAAATACAGTACATGTCTCATAAAAAAGAAAATAGATAACAACCAACATCACAACCAGAACTGTATAACATGGTTGGACCTGGTGAGGGTTGTTATAGTTTTTGGTTGGCAATAAAATTCATCACTACAATAAGTATTATTTAATTGTATGACTTCACCTACCAGACTTTCATCCTCATCAGTTACAAATTCGGTGACTAAACTGATATCATCATCTTCTTCGTTTGTCTTGGCTTTTCCAAAAAAATTGTTATCTTAATATGCTTTGCCATGCTGCTCATTCGGTGTATCAACGAATTTACTAGAAATTTCCCAATGAGCTCAATCACACACAAAATTATCTGCATTTCTAATATGACGATTTTGTTGTGGATATCAATGAACTACAGGGCCGTATTCCCTTGGACAGCTGGCCGGCTAAGACGCCCCGACTTTTTAGGAATTTCATAGTCCAACGGCTATAGAAAGGTTTTTATCGCTGTAGAATATCACTTTATTCGAAGCCATAGATACAAACATCAACTTTTAGTAGTTCTTAGGCGTCATTATTATCTTCATCAGCGGCAAAATATTCTTGTTAACGACTTTTATAAAGGTTTGCAAAATATCAAGTTTTAGCAAACATCTGCTTGCCCATATCCTACTTAATGAACTTGAAATAAAATCGGCAAAAATGATCTTTGTTAAAACGCTTAAAAAAAAAGATGTCTTCTTGAGCTTTTTAACTGCATACAAGTTTTGCCTGTTTTAATTTTAAAACGTTTTGTCAGTCACATCAGCTAAAACAAAGCAAATCTCAAAAAATAGAAAAATGTTGATACTTGCCAATAAAATTTTTTAAAACTTCACGTGAGAGGCCCGGCTGAGGCCTTACATAAGAGAAACCTGTTGGGAGCTTACAGCACCCCCCCCCCCTCCTCCACACCCCAGATGTTCATAACTAGTCGTCTAACATTAGCCCCCAACTTGCAACCAGTGAATACAGGCCTGTGTAGAACATAGCTATTTAATTTCGAATTTTCGCTAGTTCGTTATGATAGTTTAGTTTCGCGCATGAATTTTTCGCGTGATGATGACTCCGCGAAAACGCGAAGGTTAGATGCCGCGAATACTTAAGTGTCCTAGGGTACTATGGAAATTTTTAGGCACACAACCGAGTACATTCTCTCCAGCCATTCCGGGTATACCTACGACAGCAGCCCCGACTACACCCCGAAGTAAGTTCATATAAGTGTCTTCATAGCGGCAAGTTGCTTGGTACATTGAGCTAATGTTATGCATGTTATAGCTCGTACGCTGCCTCTATCCAATTTCCAGCATTGACTGTATTTATTTGTGTGGATGACACCGGCTTCATCAAATTTACAGCTGATCCTTGCCCACTGGATGGATGGAGCTTCTACAACGGTAGTTGCTACCTCCTTGTGTCACAGAAGAATGAGCTGAGGAGATGGAACGAGGCTGTCGACTATTGTAGTGCACCAGGAATGGAAGCCCAGATCGCTTCTATTCACAGGTTTCTACCTTGTCTTATTCTTTTCTCTTCTAAGATCTCCCTTCAAGGATTTGTCTTTCTTTTATCTTGATTAGGTCTTGTTCTTTTTTTCAAATAAATTTTCAGACACGGGTGATTGGATGTGACCCAATGTTTTTAACTTACAAATTCTTGTTGTATAAAAGACGTTCAGTTCACGAGCTAAGAAGTTTTTTACTGCATAACTGGTAGACAATCTGATCCCTTTTATAAGAGGTTTACATAAGAGGTTTAGGATTAATTCTTTTTTACACTTCTTACCTTAAATAGTCAATTACTATCTGTTCATAGTATTTTTAGTTTCAAGCTCAATTATCCTCAAGTACCATATATCCCTGACTATAAGCTAATTTTAGAATGCAAAAGTTACCAAATATGTTATTTCTTATGAATTCCCTGATGTCAGGGCTGTTTTTCTATGGTTGGCTTATGTGCATGATAGGCTTATAAACAGAGACATACGGTAAGTTTTACAATATTAAACCTAGATCATTAATCTTAAATGTAGAACAATTATACTTGTAGCAATTCAAGTTTTCTACTATCGTACTTTGTTGAATTATTGTATTAATATAACTTTTTTGTAGGAACAACTTCCTTCAAGGAATATATTTGTTTTTTATTTGGTGCCATGTTAAAAGCAGGAAAAAACTGTTAGCTAAAGATAGCACAATGAGTTTGTCCTTTTAGCTAGTGTCACATGAAACTATACTGTCCTGAAATAGTGTCACTATGTCATATATGTCAATATGCCAGTATGTGTTTGAATAAGTAAGTTTATCATATAGGTCAGTATGTACTAGAATAGAGTTGTAATCTGGGTCAGCATGTCCTACAATACAGTTATAATATAGGTCAGTATCTCTTAGGATAAACATATAATCTAGGTCAGTATCTCTTTAGTATAAACATATAATCTAGGTCTGTCTCACAGTATAAACAAATAATCTATGTCAGTATCTTTTAGTATAGACATATAATGTAGATCAGTGTATTTTAGTGTAACCATATAATCTAGGTCAGTATGTGTTAGAATACGGTTATCGTATAGGGTACATGACATATAATTGAGTGCAATTATTCTATTTATAGCACAGGTGTTTTTGACACTAGTCTATGATGAGGTAACACTGTGCTTGTAGTGCTGCTGAGAATCAGTGGATAGTGAGGAATCTGTTACCAAGAGACACGGCCACAGAAGCATGGCTCGGACTCGCGGAGTTGACACGTGACAACCATTTCCGTTGGATCGATCAAACTCCCGTTCCATATGTTAATTGGGATGCTAACCAACCAAATACAAATATAGGATCTCAAGAATGCGTCACCATTCGCACAGGTATGCTAGGTTCAAGGATATGTCGAGCTGATATAACATGACTGCACGTAAACTTGTTGAAAATGACAAGAATTTTTGGGCATCTGATATGTGCTTCGTTTGGCATTAGAAGTTTCAATTGTCTTCTTATTCAAAAGGGTTGAAATGAGAACTTTCAGTTTGTTTTATGAATAACTCTATGTAAAAGGGTAAGCTTTAGCTCTTCATGCTGTCTGTGAAGGTGCTGTTTCAATTACTCAAGTATCCAGTTATAATTCAAAACATATGCCAAGTCAACAATAAAAGCCTTCAAAATCAAACATCAGAATTAAAGAAGTTGTTTTTATCAATGAGCCACAAAATTAATATACTTGTTCTCAGCTTTTGAGCTGAGCTGCAGATTGAACACCTTTTTAAGTGATGGGGAGACGACTGCTAGCAGTTTATTGGCTGTAGCTCAAAAGTCTCCGTCCGAAGGTTTTCTTTGTTTATAATAGACAGACTTTTGGATTTTTAGAAGGCGACTCAGGAGTGTCCGGTGGATGGTCAACAAGATACTGTTTTGCCAAGAGACCTTTCATATGCAAGATGGACTCAAAGACCAAGATCTCTGTAACTCATAAGGTTCCCGTTACAGACGGTTCACTCTGTCATTTCCCTTTTCGCTATAAAGGTCAAGTGTTCACAACATGCACCACAGCTGGCAGCAAATATCTCTGGTGTGCTACTACAGATCACTATGAGAGAGATAAACAGTTTGCTCTTTGCGGTGAGCTTTAGACTCATAGGATGCTTTAGATTAGCCTCAGAATGCTTTAAAAACTGTTTATATTAAAAATCGTAAAACTTTAATGAACTCTGAAAGGTTGTAGATTCGTAGTGTGCTTTAATAAATTGTTTGTAAAAATTATGTGGAGCTATTACCATCATTGTGTCATGGTGATAGGCGACAATTGTAAATTGTTTTTAATAAATAGTATAAGTGATCAGTGAAGATATATATTGTAAAACCTTTATTTGAATGCCACCTCTATTTGAGCGCCACCTTTATTTGAATGCCACCTTTATTTGAACGCCACCTTTATTTGAATGCCACCTCTATTTGAACGCCATCTCTAATAGAACGCCTCTGTAGGAAAAGGGATGAGAAATACAGCGTCACCCTTTAATTGAGAGCCACTTCAACATCTTTATGAACCCATAATAGAAAGTGGTCAGTAGAAAAGTGTCCACAAAATGTTATTAATAATGACTAAATTATATTAATAACAATTAATTTTTTTGTTGTTGCTGTAGCGGTTGAGATGGTTTTAGTGACGTGTACCTGAGAAGATCGAATGTCACACCCATCAGAATTACTCTCTAGTTCATAGTTACTGAGGTCTAAATTTGATCTTTTGTCCTCAGATTCATCCATAATGTGGTTTACAATCTGACTTGTAGAGTTTAAAGCGTTTTGATGAACAAAAAGAATTCACTTCAAAAACATAAACAAACATAACAAAAAGCATGCAATGTAATAGCTGCCATTGTTATGGCGTGTCCAAGTCCATTTGCTAACTCCAAAGCTTTACGACTTTTTCTTTAAAACGTTAAAAGAACAGCATGTTAATAATTAATGACTCCAACCGGCTAATGTTTTTTTCTCAAAGTAGTACCTTGTTTAACTCGGTCTGGTATTTTAACCTACCAGTTTATAAAAAGCGATTTGGCAAAAATGGTGAAAGCGATGGCATTTGTGGCTGTGCCTAAAGGAGAGTGCAAAATATAATAGGCAACATTAGCATCACTTCACTCATAGAGCGCTCAAATTTATTTTTCCAAAATTCTGACGAATTAGTCGAAAAATACAGCACCATCCTTTATTTTAACGCTGTCTCTAATAAAACTCCACTATATTATAAGGGAGTGATTGAAATACAGCGCATTCCAATCAAATAGAGGTTTCACCGCAAATATAGATTAGAATTTCATGTCGGCATCCTGTATTTGGCATATGTCTGGGCTAAAAATATGTCTGGGCTTTCTTACAAATCTTTATTCTTGTACAGAAACAGGAAGACTTTGCAAGTTGTTTCATTTCATGGAATGATTATAATTTCTGAATTATTAGATCCATTTCGTTGTCCTCCTGGTTGGAAGAGGCATGACAGACTGTGCTACTACTTTTCACCTGCTGTCGATACAAAAGACTGGGTGTCTGCAAACAAAGAATGCGAGAAGAATGGTGCAAATCTTGCCTATATTGGTTCCTCGGCTGTAGAGAGTTTTATAATAGGTCCGATCATAATCTCATATTCGTTTATAGTCTTGTATATGCTTATAGTCTCATATATGTTTATAGTCTCATATATGTTTATAATCTAATATATGTTTATAGTCTCATATATGTTTATAGTCTCATATATGTTTATAATCTAATATATGCTTATAGTCTCATATATGTTTATAATCTAATATATGTTTATAGTCTCATATATGTTTATAGTCTTGTATATGTTTATAGTCTCATATATGTTTGTAGTCTTGTATATGTTTACAGTTTTGTATATAGTTATAGTCTCGTATATGTTTATAGTCTTGTATATGTTTATAGTCTCGTATATGTTTATAGTCTAGTATATGTTTATAGTCTTGTATATGTTTATAGTCTCGTATATGTTTATAGTCTCATATATGTTTATAGTCTCATATATGTTTATAGTCTTGTATATGTTTATAGTCTTGTATATGTTTATAGTCTCGTATATGTTTATAGTCTTGTATGTTTATAGTCTCATATTTGTTTATAGTCTCATATATTTTTATAGTCTCATATATGCTTATAGTCTTGTATATGTTTATAGTCTTGTATATGTTTATAGTCTCGTATATGTTTATAGTCTCATACATGTTTATAGTCTCGTATATAGTTATAGTATTGTACATGTTTTAAGTCCTATATACACTGTATGTTTATAGTCTCGTATATGTTTATAGTCTCATACGTGTTTATAGTCTCATATATTTTTATAGTCTCATATATGCTTATAGTCTTGTATATGTTTATAGTCTTGTATACGTTTATAGTCTCGTATATGTTTATAGTCTCATACATGTTTATAGTCTCGTATATAGTTATAGTATTGTACATGTTTTAAGTCCTATATACACTGTATGTTTATAGTCTCGTATATGTTTATAGTCTCATACGTGTTTATAGTCTCGTATATAGTTATAGTATTGTACATGTTTTAAGTCCTATATACACTGTATGTTTATAGTCTCGTATATGTTTATAGTCTCATACGTGTTTATAGTCTCGTATATAGTTATAGTATTGTACATGTTTTAAGTCCTATATACACTGTATGTTCATAGTCTCGTAGATGTTTATAAAATGAGGCCAGGTAAATTCTGCTTTTGTTATATATGAAAAACTGAGGCTTTGCAAAACATGACAAAAGTTGGGCTTTATATCATCTTAAAGTTCATAAGTGTCAATCACCAAAGCTATCGAGGTGTAAATCGATGGTTAAGTCTACAACAATCAGAAAAATCTTTCTTTTGTTTTTCCTGGATGTAGGCTTCCTTATGATATCTGGTACTTTTGTTTTTGCATCTAAAAGGTCTTTTGTAGACAACATCAATGAGTTCTTTTGGGTTGGTCTCAATGATAGGAATTCAGAAGGCTCCTATATATGGGACCACGAACCAAACTTGGTTATGGTGAGTTTTCTCATCAACTTGCTGGTCATAAAATCTACTATATTGGAAGCTTTGTCTCTCTTTTGTGGTTGGCTGCCTAAAAATGCTGCCTTTGTTGGCATTAGCTTATTTTTTATAAAAATTGTCGTTTCAGCGCATGAATTATATTTTTAGGAATATAGGAACCAAATAACTAGTGATCATACTGTGTACAAGTAGCACTAGCAACAGTTATTGCTAAAAATAAGAGATGTTTTTCAAAATGTCAAGATTATGTTTTTTACCCTGAAACAGGAAGGAACCCAGCAAGCCATCCTTCAATTTCTCTCTATAAATCGGAACCTTGCTAGCTTCCTTAGAATAGCAAAATGAAAAAACTAGGTATAATGATCTTTGATATTGATTCTTTGAAAAGTTGTTCTCGTTTTAATCTTGGAACAGACACCCTTGGCGTTCAAATGAGAACAATCAAAATTATGTGATGTAATTTAATATATAGAGATCACTAGCAAATATGTTGTTCATAATTTTTTGTCAGTAATAGCAGTTTTAAAATTAATAGTTGTGATATAATTCCTCGGTATACAATAACACTAAGAACTGCGGATTTATCATTTTTCGAATAAGTGCTAATGCTATTTTTCAAAATTG
Organism: Watersipora subatra; assembly: GCF_963576615.1. NCBI lineage: Eukaryota > Metazoa > Bryozoa > Gymnolaemata > Cheilostomatida > Watersiporidae > Watersipora > Watersipora subatra. The sequence goes on from NC_088708.1 coordinate 50,846,776, forward strand.
CTTTATTAAAAATTATTCAAACTAAGACGCTCTGCAGCCCCGTGCACCATCAGAGATCATTATGCATAATCAGTGTGTGCATAATTAAGTATGTAGCAAGGTGAATAAGTAGTGTAGTGATTAGCAGGCTAATCTGTAAATTGGAGTATTCGAGTTCAAATCCTGTGCGAGATTTGTTTTTCCTAACACTCTTAACGTGGCTTCAGACAGGTGAACAGGCAGACAGACGTACACTGCTCTTATATAGTAAAGGTTTACCAGCGCCCCTACCTCTGCCTCTACCCTAACTCTCATCTATTTCTGTAGTGGGACATTTCATCAGTCATGAATCCTATTTAGAACACTGTTCATCTCTGCTTTGAGCAGACTGTCCCAATAACAATGTGATGATAGAAGTCTTGCCTCCAGTACAGATATGCAACATAAAATTAGGATTTTTGTCAAATGGAAAACCAGTATTATAAACAAGCATTGTTCAAGCATTTTATAGCTGCTAATTAAATGTATTGTTTCTTTCAAAGAATGAGTTGTCTTTGACAGAGGTATGGATTCACTAACTGGGGGATTGGAGAGCCAAGAACAGGATTTGGGACAGAGGACTGCGTAGAAATAGTGAATGGACCGTATACGGATGAACGACCTGGTGAATGGATCATGGAAACTTGTGAGCAGCCAAGACGATACGTTTGCATGAAGAGTGCTCGTAAGAACTTAATTCTTTTAATTGTTTCCTTCAAGATAAATACTAGATTTTCTCTGCGATATACTAACTGTTATCATTTTATACTTTTTTCAAATAAGTATTATTTGTAACGGCTTGCATTCATTTAATGTCATTTTATTCAATAGATATGATAGTAAAAATAACTTTATATTATGCTTATTTTTAAATTTTAGCATTGGGAATTTAAAAAAGTGACATTAATCGAATTTATATTGAAAGACCAAAAGGAGATGATTTTAAATGTTTGATCTGTAGTCAGCTCTTACTGAGTCTTTCGTACTAGTTCACTGAGCAATGTTCTAACATTGAAGTATGGTTTCCATAGACCTATTAACTATACTATAAGGTAATAGTATAGTTAATATAGTTAATAGGTCTATGATCATTGCTATAAGGCCACGACAATAAGCATATTCATGGCTGTGCAACTAATCAGACAATTATAGAAGATAGCGAGCTATAAATAAAGTTTTAGCAAGTCGCTTCAAGGATATGGAAGTGGTCTCATTTGCAACATCGCCTCTCAATTCACCTTATTTTGTTTTCTCACCCAATTTGCACCAATCTTTATAGCTAATAAGGATTTAGTGTTTTATCACAAACATTATTCTAAACATAGATAATACACAGTTGTACAAGCTGAAGAGCAATGGCGAAAACCCCTTTTCTTTTCTCATATAGTTGGCCAGCTCACTTTAGGAACATTGCAGACAAAGGCTCTTATTTCATGGCACGCTTTCTATCTTATGCCAATTTGGGCTATCCCCAAGCAAGTTATGAAATAGCAGCAACATTCTTCTTGTTTTTACTCCGGATGCTGAAAAATTTAAATCATGTAATGGAGACACTATGAGACTGAATACTTTTGCTGAATTGGTAAGGTGCCTATGTATGATTCAGCTCCTGTATATTGTGTACAATAGTATATGAGTAACTGTTTTTATCTCACAGAGTATACACTAAATTTGACATCACCAACTAAACCACCCGCGGGGACTAGATCACCAAATACAATCATCTTGCCTGGCGGGTCCACAGCATCAGCTGTACCACCAACCCAAACTACTCCTGGTGGTGGAGGTATTGGTGGTACAAACGAAGGATATAGGGCTACTTTAGTACCTACAAGTGAGTGTATCTGGTGTTATCTGACCTAGACAAAAGGTTAGAGTATTTTTTAAGCCTGGTTCCCATATCGATTGCAATACGTGGGCGGTAACTTGCGCAGCAAAACGTTTGCGGCGTTTGGCTCGGCGGCATATGTTCTCATATAAGCTGCATCGCTAAACATAATCGCGTAATCAAATAAAATGTTTGCTAGCCATGCCGTTTCTATAATGGTGACCTTCACCCGTGCAGTGCATTTTGGGAAGGTTTTGCCTGCGGCCTTTTGCTAAATTTAAACAGCGCTAAACTATTGCGATGCCGCCGGCAACTACCAGCGGTACCCGGCATGTAGGTTCCCATTTCACCGCTAATAGCATGCGGTGCTGTCGCCGGTGCTTTGCAACGCATATTGGAACCAGGCTTAAATGTAGATAAGCCCTGCCATATGTAACTAATGCATTTTACTGTTAACGGCACTAGCTTTCAAGGCTTTCAGCAAATGTAACCATTCTTATGTCATGTCAGATTGTGAAAATAAACAAGGCACAATAGTGTTACAGTATGAGGGGTTATTGTCTCTGGAGGTACTAGTGTGTCATGGTCTGTGAAGGTACCAGAGTGTCATAGTCTCTGAAGGGACCAGAGTACCATGGCCTGTGAAGGTACCAGAATGTCATGGTCTCTGAAGGTACTACAGTGTCATGGTCTCTGAAAGTACCAGAGTGTCATGGTCTCTGAAGGTACTAGAGTGCCATGGTCTCTGAAGGTACTACAGTGCCATGGTCTCGGAAGGTACTAGAGTGTCATGGCCTGTGAAAGCGCAAGAATGGATGACTTTGAGTTACTCAGCAAATTAGATTAAAGCTTGTCCTTTCAAATGGCAAGCGTAAGCTCTTAGGTGTAGCTTAACATCTCTCTAAGATAATCGTGTTGTTGTTAGCATTAAATTCAATAATAGCAAAATATATTATTTCACTCATGTGGTAATATCAGTTGATGTTGAAAATTCTTTATGCGATTGCTTGTATATTGAAGTAATATTATTATTCTATTATGACTAACGCAATTTATCTCCTTTTAACCTAATTTCATTACCCCTATTATTATTGTGTTTGGCTTGAGGAGAGCTAAGAATGAAATACAATTTGTGTCACTGAATTCACTCAAGCGTACTTTGTCGTACGCGTGTCATCTCTGTTCTCCTTCAGCGCATGCTTCCACTTTCCGATAAAAATTTCCTACAGCTGTTGAGGAGCAAGAAACTTTGTTCAAAGAGCTGGATAACTTATCAACAACTCCGATTTTGTAACAGTTTTACCAGTTGCTTTGGCTCATATTTTTAGTTCCATTTTAAAACTTGAGCACTTTCAATAGTATCACCATAGGTCTATTAACTAAAGGTTAATATTAACTATAGGTTAATATTAACTATAGGTTAATATTAACTATAGGTTAATATCACCTATAGGTTAATGGTATCTATAGTTAATATTAACCTATAGTTAATATTAATTATAGATTAATAGGTCTGTGAGTATCACTATCTAGCTTTCAAAGATATCTGTGGGCATTAGTTATTCTAAGCTGTTTTTTATTCATAAATATTATTATAACGTTGAAGATTTTTTATAGATTCGGTTTTTAAAATTATTTGTTGTTTTAAAAGCATAGTTAGTAAATTATGATAGTTAGTGTGACCTAACATAGAGATACATTGTACAAGATTCAAGCAGACTGAAGTCCCTCAAGTGAACGTACACAAAGTTTTTTGTAGATTTTGTCACAAAGTATCAGTATTTGTCTATCATTTGCAATTGTTTTTGATGTGTGATGTGATCTGACTGCCAAGATGTTTCAAGATTAAATTCAACAAAACTTGATCGAAGTTAAAATGCTCGAATCAATTAAAAGTGCGATGATTGGTGTCTATAGTTACAAAGAGACTGGACAGAATAGAGATACTTAACGATGCAATATGAATGCCATTGCTGATATTAACGACAACAGCGCCATTTTTGCCTGTATTTTTCTTCCAAGCGTCTTAACTGCAACCAAGTTTTGTCGATTTTAATCTTGGAACACCCTGGCTGTCAGATCACCTCAAACATCAAAAACAATCTCAAACGATAGAAACATACCGATACTTTCTGATAAAATCTACTAAAATTTTGTGTAAGTCCGTCTTCAAGCATAACTGTAAAATATCACTTGTTATTTAGCTTTCTACTGATATTAAAATGGCCAATTCATTTGCTTTAGTTATTGCTGTTTTATTTTCTATTATTGTTGTATGGTATTGTTACTACATTTTATCATCTTTATGGTTGTTTCATTTACAAAACCGCCTAAATGACAGCGGGGTTTAACTGCAATACTTCAAAAGCAAAAATATCTTGTAAAACAATCATTAATTTTGCAGGTGCAAATACATCCCTCAGCACTGGTGGAATCGTAGCTGTAGTAATAGCTGTCATAGCGACAGTAGTGGCAGTCGTCTTCGTTTTCCTGTATGCGCGCAAGACACACATGGGCACAACAGGAGACCTGGGAAACAAGCCCTTAGCCTTTGAGAATGCCGCGTATAGCAGATCTAATGACACTGTGCAGGTCGGCATAGAGAACCCAGGTGCTAGCTATTGATTAACTTATGCTAGCAACGATAACGATGGTGTCAGCCAATGCTTGTCAGCGTGTTGAAAGATGTTTAGATTTGAGTGAAAATATTAGCTGGCATTTATATGCATTCCCATTTTCAAATTATTCGGTTGCTATACCTTTCTCAACCTTGGATAGAAGGAGGCATCACTGGTGAAACTTACATGTTTTACATATAATTATTATTTTTGTTGTTACATTTTAAGGAACATTTATATTTTCAACTATTTGTAATCTGCTGTATTCTCAATCTATAAACAAAATTAAATTTTAAATGGTATTATTATATCATTTATTCAAATAGCAACGCTAATACTTATTAGTATAACGTCTAAAACTGACAAAATTGCAGCAAACCTTGTTTTCAGTCCTTGCTTTATCGTTTACAAACAAGAAAATGGAAATGGGTATAGATCTATGGTGTGGTATAGTTCTATGGCGTGGTATAGCTCTATGGCGTGGTATAGTTCTATGGCGCGGTATAGTTCTATGGCGCGGTATAGTTCTATGGCGCGGTATAGTTCTATGGCGCGGTATAGTTATATGGCGCGGTATAGTTCTATGGCGCGGTATAGTTCTATGGCGCGGTATAGTTATATGGCGCGGTATAGTTCTATGGTGCGGTATAGTTCTATGGCATGTTTTGACTGTTTGATGTAGGCAGGAAGTAGTTTCAACTATGTTGTTCAGCATTGTGAAATACTATATGCCTACTGACGTTTACTCGCATTGGATCACGTCATTTACAAAGCTGATTTGGCGTATAAAAAAGATGTCAAAACTTTTGCTAAAACTTCATTCAGGTATACAGTATAGGGAGAGAGTCAGGGAGCAACAGTAATTCTTAAATTGGTTTTATTTAGATTTGTGGTTATGTTATTCCTGTAATAATTACATTGTTATGTATAAGAACAATGAAATATCACTTACGTTAGTGAATTATAACAATAGTTGAAACCATATGCAACAGGTTCATGTCTTCATTCAATGGCTTGGGCAAGTCAATGATTCTAATTTATCTTAAGGAGGGATAAGTCTTAGCGGTTAGCCTTCGCTCCACAAGTACCTCCTGGGTCTAAACTATAGAGACTAACGCATCACATAATAGATGAATTACTACTCCGTAACACAAGAAACTAATAAGTCAATTTGTAGAGAAATGAACAAAAGAGTTTGACACCGACGCTAGAAAATGCTGCATTAAATACACAAAAAGAAACAACTGGAATGCCTGTAGTTTAGTTGCTGCCGGGAGAGTCGGGGGCGCACTGCGCGTGAAGCACCCCTTCATAGATTATTCCATTAAACGTCATCTTAATCACCATCTGCTCTTGGTTGTCATTTTCTCCCTCTAAAATATTGCACGTCATCGTTGTATTTGCTAGCGGTCACTGTTTGACTATGTAGGTTGAAGAAGCTAGCTTCATAATTACACAAATGTCACAACTCCATAAGCTGATCTGCTATGGTAATTTCCATGAATATTCATTTTTTCATTCAGTTTATACCGGAGAAGTTTTTAGCCGAGACAATTTGCTTGATCGCTCAGCGCTCTTAATTCTAATTAGATAATGTAATAAACAATTATGGAAATATTAGTGTATGGCAGTCGTTAGGAAGTAGGAAGGCACTTCTAAGTAACCAAATCACTCAGCTGATTGCCTCTCTATCGAAAGAAATCTCTGTAATTGACAACTTCATCAAGGCCAACCAACTATTTCCAGTTAGATGTCGCGTGCATCCGTATAGATACAATTACGTTATAACGAATGTTTGTCTTTACACTAATTGATAATAATATTATTTACAGCAGGCACGGAGCAAATAATTCTAATTGATGCGGCATGACGAAGGACGATAACGATTAGCAGCCCATGAAAGGAAATATCAAAGATGCCGTAATTTAGAATTGTCACACAAACTGAGATTAAAATACATCATCATTTTAATAATCACAGACAGGCACTCAAGCTATGGAGGAGTTCAGCTTACTTTGATGTTCGGCAGATATGATGCTGCCGCTGCTACACGGGCTGGACAAGCTGCCGCGTTTCCCACGGCATCCTTTTGGAGAGCTGCTTTTTCCTCGCTTTTGTTCAACTGGCGATAGTCTTTCTTGCTTTAATTTTTTTCCGTCCGAAGAGCTTATAGATCCAGGAGATCGCTTACGCTGCGGACCGAAAGGTGTGAAAGCTGAATCTCGCCAGTTTTCAGGAAAGACAGCCGGTGAAGGGTAGTCACCTTTAAAAAATAACCATACTCTTTGAAACTCTATTGCGGTAACTGGATCAACAACATCTTGTAAAGTGCAGCTGTGAAAGAATGTATAGCATAACCTTGCATTCTTGTAGTTCATACCATGTAAAACCGCTATATGTGGCGACAAAGCTGGGTTACACCACTCTCAAACACAACATTATCAACACAACAGCTATGAACTAGGGCCTAGCATTGTAGTAGCTATGAGCTAGAGTAATATGTTCTTCTCAATTAAAAAAATTGTAGCCTCAATCAATCAATGCTCTCTAACGTGTGTAAAAGATTCACATACCTACCTATCAAGACAGAAGTTGTTTTTGTTTTGTAAATGCAATGGTGTACACGCATGTGTACGTGAGACTAAGAAACCAATTGGATGCAAACCCTTGGAAATATTTATAATTATGATGGCAATTTTTCTACATTAGCATAAAGTGTTGCGAACCTGTTGGTGTGTATGGATGCCCATGCCCCGGTCTCATTGAAGCCATATTGGAAAGATGCATATTTGCCATGTTTGGCAAGTGTTGAGCTGCCGGAAGATTTGGGGGCAGCGTAGGTAGGCGTCCAGGAAATCCTCGAGCATTCATAATAGTGCCAAATGGTGTAGCAGCCCACATGTTCGAGAGCATGGCATCTCTCAGCAGGGATGCATTAGTAATGGAATTTGGTGGAAACATACCGAGAGGCATTCCAGTTGCTAAAACAGAAAGCAACACAATAGTCTAAACCAAAATTAACACAATAGTCTAAACAGAAAGTAACACAATAGTCCAAACTGTGCCAAGCTGATGAAACAATCAATTTAGCTGAAATTACCTGCATAGTTATAACGCAAAAATAAAAGGCAAATAGTATTACTATTATTCCTAAGTTTTTTGCAACTTTTATTTCTCATCATGATGCTATAACAGTTAACAATATAATATGTAACTATGTTATTAATAATAGTTTTTACATACCTTGGTTTGCGTCAAACACATAGTTGTTATTTCTCTTCCCTTCTCTCTTGTTGTTATCTACTGCTGTCTGCAGGTCAACAGGTCGAGACAAGTTATGTTTGTGGCATTCGAATGGATAAAGATATCGGCAATACCTGCAGTTCGAATACTTGATACATAGAATCTCAAATTCACTTATATATATTCAGATTAGTTACAATTTAGCTTCTCACTTCATCGTTTTTCTCGTGAGAATTGCAACACAAGAAAATGTAAAAAGCAAAAGTATTTTCAAATTTCCAAACTGGCAATCTAAAAGAATATTTTGTTCTATCAGCTGTTACATTTGTCTCATGCTTTGTTTAGCTTATAATTATAACTTATAGTTTTGTTATATAACGTATTTAATAAAAACAATATGAATTTTTAAAAGGCTTGTGGCTGTATCATCTTATAAGAAAATACATAATAAACTTTACAGAATAGTTTAATTTCAGAATTACAAATTTATTATGCAATTAATTGTTGGTTTATTTACATTATTTAATGCGTTTTATGATTATATTTACCAAAGGAAAAAGAAGTACAAGTGACAACAGACTTATAATCAAGCATGGTATATAAAAAGTACGAAATCAGAGAATTAAAAGATAATATAGGCACATGATAATAAAAAGCTAGGATTCACTATTTAATTATGCTTGTGTAGCTAAACATATAAAGTATAATATTGATACAATCATAGAGAATGCAATTAAATTTAGTATAAAATGAGTAGTTTGTAAATCTGTGCCTATATTGATTTTGATAGTAGCTCCAAATTTAACCGAATACATATTGTCTTTCTTGAGTAACTCTGAGTGTTTGCGATCTTACTGCCTTCTCAAAGCAAAACTCATAGAATAAACAGGAGTCACTTACAGCGTTCTCAAAGCAATTTCCATAAATTAAACAAATGTAATGTATTTTGTTGTCGATATGTGTTCTACTGTTTAAACAGCAGCAGCTTCCTGTGTTTTCAAGGTAAATGCACTTTTCACGCTAAGTCTAAATTATTTCTTGTAACTTACTGTGTTCTCAAGGTAAATGCAGCGCTTGTGATGGTGATCGGTAGGTTCAAACTCTTTGTTATCTCTCTCCAAAGTTTCTTATTAACAACGTCTAGAATTCCTCCTCTAGCAACAACCTGTTTGAAGAGCTTGTAGAGGTCCAAAGGATTCTTTGCCATTATTGGAACTCTGTTGATAGGAGTACCTTGCAAAAAGCAATGAAGAGTGTACAGAACTCCGTCTCTTAATTATCCTGAATTATGACTAGCAAAGTAGTTGATAAAATATTGAATTAACAATGTGTTTTAATAAAGTTAAAAAGTCGACTCGAGAAAGATTTGATTTTGTTTACCAATTACAGTACTGAAGGTAAAGCATCCCATCATGTATGTTTTTTATTAACGTCCAACTCATTACAATTTTATATCGTTATGCTCAAATTATATTTTTAACGTTTTCCGATATCTTTTGTCGAAATGTGCACAAACGTAAATACACAGATTGTTTTAGGAGTTGTGTCGATATGATAACATCGGTGAAATTTTTGATGATTTCAAATGAGCTCGAGTAATAATGTGGTTTGAAAAAAAAATCAAGTAGGTCAACTTCACTCTTAAATAGGGCAAAGGTTTTTCTGCTCTTGAAATTATATCGAGTTCCAAAATAAGCAAGCCATGTCAAAACTGAATTTTTTTAACAAAAAATAATATGTTTTATAATTTCGATTTAATTTTAGTTAATTTGAGTGCAGATGTAGGATACAGGCAGTCAAAAAATTTGTTATCAACATTTTGTTATGAAGTACAGAATTTGAACTGCTCTAGCAGTTTTTGAACATCAATATAAAAATGATAACGATTTTCAACCTTTCTCATACAAAAATAATTAGTTTTAATATGCTCTTTGCCTGCCTGAGTAATTAGTTTTGCTTGCAGCAGCAAATGAGGTGAAGCTGTTTTCCATAAGCACATACATATGCTAAATACAAATGAGAAACATGTGGTTACATTTTGACGCTACAGACATTATGGCATGGCAAATCAAACGCAATCAATTATTATTACCTAATTTCGCAACATAATAAAAATATGATACGTTGAGGAAGGCAGGTAGGCCGATAGGCGCATAGGTAATTGACGCTGCAAACCGCCTGTGCTTCAAGACTATTATAATTAAAAATACTATTCTTCTCCTGGCATTTGATATAATTCACCAAATATTAGGAATATTACGCGATTGCATTATTTTATTAGAACTAATTATAAAATATCTCGAGTCAGCTGTTGCTAGATCTATCAAAATCAGGCCTGACTTCCTCCGAGATGCACGCCCACGGCCTCGAATCCTTACATCATAAAACGGGCTAATGTGATTTACCTCTTCTCTGCATGAAGCCAAACAGTTCGTCGAGGATGTCTTTACGGTCAGGTTCATTCCCTAATAAATATATCTGAAAAAAATGGAGTCATTTAGTATAAGCATCTTAGAGCTAATTAGATATTTGCTGAACAAAAACGTTCAATAACCCCTTTAATAATTGACACTAGCTACATCGTGCAAGTGAATTTAATAAACAAATGATAAAATTAATATTATTTATTATATTTTTTAGGCATAGAAAATAAGTCGAGATGGAGACTCTTTGACTAGCTTTTGCCTGGTTAAGCAGCAATTTTTTTTATTCTTGCAAACTTTCTTTTTTATAGCTATTTAAATATTTAACGGGCTTCTAAAAAAGCTAACTTACTTTTAGCCTTGGGACATGTAAACTTACTACAGCATGCTTATGCCAACTATACTTGATATTCAACATCATGAGAGCTTGGGCTATGACAATGGCACTGAACTGGTTAACTTTCCTAGTTGTTGCCGAACCTCACAAATCTATTTCTATAAAATTTATTCTTATTGGAAGCTTTATTGTGTGTCGAATAAAATATCGAATATGAAAATAATTTTATCATTCAACATTATATGAAGAAAATTGAGCTCATAAAATGAGTAGAAAGTGTCAACTTAGTTCCGATGAAGAAATAAGAACGCTGTAAGCTGTAATTAAACAGAGCTATTCACACCGTGTCAGGTGGGAAAGTATTCTGTTCGGTAACAGCTATGAAAGTTAATCCTTGCACAATGTGTGAGTCTAGAGCTAGCTATAAAGTTTAATGGCAGTATTGTTATATCAGAAGATTTGACACAATGTCATATAATTAATTACCGCGAGATTACCAAGTACATAATGAATGCTTTCACGTCTGTATACTTAAAGGAAACACCTCAGACCTTCAATAGGCCTGTTTGTTGATTAAGGTTCCTCAGAACTCCATCTTAACTCAACAAAGCCTTAGTACGTTTATTGACTAAGAAGATTCACAATAAAAGACGAATAGTGCCTGGTTATTAAACTTTCCTGCCATCTGACATCAACAATGCGATGAGAAGGTGTCAATGCATGAATATAAAGTCATATATTTTGATATTCTTGTGTAAGATAATTATTAGCTTCCGACAAACCTTTTGTTTGTAAGTATCTCATGAAGCTCTCAAGACATTCGGTGCTATGATGATAAGATTATCGGGATTTAAGGCTTCAGACGAGGTATTTAAGGCTAAGATATTTAAATAACAAACAATGGAGTTTATCGTATCAACATCTGCCCAGGCCACTAACACTCTTCATCTAAAGATAATATTTATGTCTGACCAATACCAACTTCATGATATAATTAGCTTAAACCTCATATCTTGTAACATTCGGCCATTATGTTTCATTTATTATTGAAAATTTTATGCAATGAATTATTTCTGTTTTACTAAAAAGCTAGTTAACAGCAAAAATATTCGGCAGTATAACACTCAAATAATTTATTTTACGATTAAGCATTACGTACTTTTAAGCAGTAAGATTTTTACTATTCAACAAGGTTGGTAGTAAAAAGAGAGTTTTATATACAAGTCAATAGCAGCAACAACTCACAATCTACAGTACCAACTATTTAATTGGTGAAGCTTCCTGTAGAACAGAAATTGAGGTTTGATAATTTGCTACCATCTGTACACCAGATTACTTTTTGACGAAATGACCAGCACTAAAAATCCAATGGTTGTTCTTTTTATATTCACTATCTAGTTCATGTCGTTAAAGAGGTAGAAACTTAATGTACTTGAAGCTAGCTAATTTCTCGTAAAGCTTTATGATTTAAAATACATTGAACGTTTGAAACATACTGCTTCATATTCTCACCTATCTCTCCTATGCGAGCTCACTCTTTCGCGTGACCTTTTCTAAATGTTATTTTAAATGTTTATACATGAACCTTCCGTTCTACATACAAACAATTAAATTTGGTCCAATTAAGCTATTCATTTTAGCCATGCATTAAAATAGTACTCTCTATAGTAATCTCTGCTATATTAAAATGTTGTGATGTAAATGGGTATATTCTTTAAAGTCTTCAGGTTTTCCTTAACGTATGTTGCTAACAAATAAAGAATGATTAAATTTTATGATGTTTGACATGTTCCAGCTCACCAAAGAGATCACTATAGTTACAACAGTAAAATTGTGTTCATCTTACCTGTTTAAATTGCTCTCCGTGGATGTAGTGAATTTTCTGTTTTTCTCCCTCTTCATTTTCGACCATTTCTTCATCTTCCTCCTCGTCTTCAGCGATATCTTGTCCATTCATGAAGATATTTGCTCCATCATTTTGCATATATGATGTATGTGGAAACTGTGAGCCATTGCCATTGGGACATACCTGCTGGTTTTGGGCCTGCTGAATGGAGTTGTAATGCTGCCGCAGTTCTTGTAAGCTAGCAGCGTTTGGAGTACTTCCAGGAGGATACTGAGCATGCTCACTTCTTACATCCACTTTATCGCGCTTCGTAAGGTTCATACTGTGTAAATGTTCTGCAGGCTGCAAGGATGAAGGCTGAAGACCACTTGGTTCTACTCCTTCCACGGACATCTTTGGGGTAATGTTGGGCATGACGGGCTGCATGTGGTTATTAGTGGCTCCATTGAATGCAAATAGGTTTGATGCCATGAATGATCGAAGGAGATGCTGTTGGTGCGCTGCCAAGCTATCCTGAGCATTCAAACTATCTTTGACATTTTCTTGCGCAAGACCAGAAAAGTTTTCTGATATGACACTTTTGTGGGCATCATTAGCCTTGCTAGCGTCTACAAGTGGTGAAATTGCAGAGCTGCTTTTTTTGTTTGATTTCATGGCTGGCAGTCGAAAGATGCTGAAAAAAATTTGTCATCTAAAATGTGAGTGATTTAAATAAAAATTATGCCAACACAGCCATTATCTATATAACATCTACATTGTAGATTTAATTTTGTCTGCTTTTGGCAAAACTTCAAACTAAAAAGGTGGAATACAGAATTGGACCAAATTCTAAAATGCAAAACAGAAACTGCCATGTTTTCTTTTATAAAAAACCTATCTTAAGAGCATCAAAAGAACCTGCACCAAATAATAAAATAAAACAACACAAAAGCTAAGTTGTCTAGTTTGAAAACTTATAATAAATACTTACCTACTTGTTTAGAAAAAGTATTCTTGCAAACTTCTGAGTAGGACATCTGATATAATAAACGCTGTTTTCCAGCCTTACGCTAAAAATGATTAGATAACAAAGTGCTTATATACATATCAAGCTGTAATTCCTCAGCTTTCTGAGGTTTTAATATTGTGGCATAATATTTTATCAGTGTTGTCATTAGCTTGATAGCCAGCAGCCAATGAGATGATCGCTCGATATTTTCTTAATTGGCTCAATTGAAGCCAAGCAATGTGTTGCGCTGCTTGTAAGGGCGCCGATGTTCTATAGGAAGTTGCAGAGGAAATTACAGTATCGAAGTTGTCTGCTAACGTTACAATATTAAGATTTAGAGTTGTTTTCTATTTGAAACATTAGCACGAGCTCCAAAATATGATGCCATCAGTGCAAAAGGTTGCTCTTGATAAATACATAGACTGTACTGCGCACATAATATACTTGTATTACACGAACGAACTTAGCTCTTCCAATATGGCAGCGCCCAGCACCACGTTGTTCAAGAAAACACCTATAAGAGCTTCTCCAAAAATCCAAAATGACGAGAACTCGGCAGGAGCTGAATATTGGAAGTCATTTGAGGTTTGAGATTTACTAAATTTATTACATAATGCTTCTATTGGTTCAGTACAATAAAAGCGCTTGTTGCTAAATCTTATGAACTAAAACATGGTGATATTTGATCTTCTAACTATCTTACAGATTTTATTATCATTTTTGTTACACAGCCATGTATGCTTTCTTTCTAGAATGATGCTTCAAGTCAAGCAGAAAAGGAGCTCATTTTTTGATTAACAATTCTTATTTCGTATTATCTGGCTTTCTTTAACGCCTAAATCTGCCTTTATTTACAAACAAACACACGTTTCATCTGATAATAGAATGTAGGCTAAGGGCTACCAATCACAGTATCACAGCTCGTCTCCATTTTTTAGTAAAGTCAATGTCGATCTTATGTTTTATGACCGAGAAAGATGTCCTATACATTTTTAATGTATGCAGATATGTACATATTATTAAAATTTGCTCCATCCCTCCTAACATGAAACATCAGCTACATTTTGCTAGGGCAAACTTTTATTACAATATTTATACTTAATCGTAACTTTGCTAAGCTAAGTTCTTCTAACGCGCCTAACGCTAACATACCTTCTAACGCTAACATACTACCAAAATATTAGGCTAGACCTCTTTTACTTTAGCAATATCAAATCAGTACTATCTTCCTCAATCAGTATGAATAAACATTTCTTGAAAGATCAAACATGCTGTTGCTAACAACAAAGCAAACTTGTCACACACTTGCAACTAGAAGTAAGTGATCATTGACAAAAGGTTTGCTCATGCCTGCTAACTAAGACATGATTGCATCTCAAGTAATTAAGATGAAAAATTTCCTTCATAATTAACCGAACAAAGCCATTAGTTAGTGTATGCTGATCTAAACAGTTTGCTCTGTAAAGCCTATCAAAGTTGTTCCTAAGCTCTGAAAGATATGCAACAGGTTGGGTTTTCCTCAGTACACTACAAAAAGGAATAAAAGCACACAGCAATGCTAGGTACAATAGAAAATGAACATGGCATACAGTTTTTACATTTTCTGAGACCGTTAGCGATAAATCTTTACCACATTTTCAATTAGAGTACAAAACTGTACCCAATAAACGTGATGATTAAAATTGGTCTGCATACGAAGCTGATAGCAGCTTTGTCAACATTTTAGGTGATTTCTTCTATTATCAGTTCCGCAATTAGTGAGTTAATCAATAATAGCATTTACAGCAGTGATCAAAAAGTGTTGTAAATAGTTCTGTTGAAGTTGTAACAAATTTTCTATTTTTTGGAAAAATTTATTCACAAAGACATATGTGACAACTATTTCAAGCTTCGCTATGTATCTCAGAAGTTTTAATAAACCTTAGTTATTACACGCTAATTCTTTTGTAGAAGTGCAGTACCAATAACTTAAACCTTTTTAACAACAATTGCATTATAGGCATCACTAGATTTTAACTAGTAAGAGCTGTTGCCGAAGTGAGGGTTAGAGGTTAGGATAAAAGATAGCTTTCAACAAGACTCCAACTCGTGACCTTCAGCTTGGTAGGCTGACACTTTAACACCTGCACCAATCGACCCTCTTTGGGTATTTTTGAATAAATGTGCGACTTTTTATTTGTACATTTTTTATTGGCACATCTGACGATCTACCATTGCACTTTGAACTGTAAAGGTACTAATATATGTATCATAGAGATACTCCTATATGTCGTTTTTTCTCCCAAGTTTAGCAAGAGAGAAAACGATATTGAAAGGGTAAATATTGGACTCTCGTTGTTCAAGTCAAATTTGAGAACTTGCACCGACTTGGCATTTTATGTTGTATCGAAAATTTTTGCATAATACGAAGCGAAACATTTATGTAAACCCTTTACGTCAAATGAATTTACTTGAAAAGATATTTTTGTTATAGAAGCGTCTACTGTATATCTAGTGACCACCGCAGTTAGTGAATGTCAAACCAGATAACATCATGGATCATCAAATGTATATCTAAATAATCTAATGCACACCACAGTTGTTGAATATCAATCCAGATAGCATTACAAATCCTCATCAAATGTATACCTACTGTGCCCCAGTTTGTCAATGTCAGGCCAGATAACATCAGAGTTAGGAGAAGAGTTGCACAGAGTGATTAATCGATTGTATGTGAACTCAACAGAATGCCGCAATTCTACGTTTTTAATGAGAGCAGCTGATGAGCTCTACTCGTGTCTAGCAGTTATCACTAGTTAACAGTTGATGACATCAAGCAGCTAAATGTACTGTAATGTTCAAACAGCTAAATGTACTGTGTGATTGTGATAGCAGTGCTGATCACAATTGTTGCCTGAACTCAATTTTGCGAGGTTTTTATTTAGGTACCTACCAAAAAAAACAGGAGTCTAAATAATGCTTTAAAACAACACAATTTAGCTATTAGCTTCATATTTCTTGTGAACTATATTCATTTAAGGAGAGAAATCTTTTCTCTAGGAACTGTCGCTATGAGGATTGCCTATCATCTTTCGTTTTCTCTCTTTCTTCACTTTTCAGTTTCGTGTCAGTTAAATTTGGTTTTGGTAGCTGTTGCCTTCTGTTATGAGCCATTTTCATAAGTAGCACCTTTATTTGTAGCATAAAATATGTTTCTTTACAGTTTCCTATCACAAAGAAGGAATATGGACCTATTACAGATGTGCAGTTTTCTCCTACAGAGCCATACCAGTATGCTGTAACAAGCTCTACAAGAGTATGAATTTGATATAATTATAAATTTATACCTTGGGTGTCAATTCGTTAAACTAATGCTAAATATAAGTTTTGTTGTTCTCAAAGTACTCTACATGCCAACATATTAGTAGTAGGAGAGTGCAACTCCGAGATCAGGTTGCAAAAGGTCTTGGAATATAAGCATCTTTTTCTATTTCACAAACCCTTCAAGTTTCACAACCTTTTAGCTTGTGCCATAGATCTAGACAGAACTTCTTTTGTTGCATACTATATATTATACTGATTTTTACCGTTGTAGGTGCAAATTTACAGCTGTGAAACAAATCAAATAGTTAAAACATTCTCTAAATTCAAGGAAGTTGTGCACTGCAGCAGGTATCGTCGCGATGGCAAGTTATTGCTTGCTGGTACAGAGGCTGGCATGGTTAAAGTTTATAACATAGAGAACAAGTCATGCCTGAGAATGCTACGAGGGCACAGGAGGTGAGGAGTAATCTATTATAGATGCCATGAGCTGACTGACACGTAGCAAACCTCTGACAGCGCTTGTCTGGTATACTTTGTAGTTATCCCATCATGTCTTTATGACTGTATTCCTATTGTAAGGTGAGCTGTCATTCTCACGTATCGGATGCTTTTGTCAATAATCTTCAACATTGTGTTTCCTGTATGACAGCTGGACAACAGGTACTTGAATTCTATATATACCGTAAAACCTCTAATCGAACGCCATGATGCTCTATTTTCAACTCTTTCTCTAAAGTGGCGGTAAATTGGAGGTGGCGTTCAAATAGAGGCTTGCGTTGTAGTTTTCTAATGGCTCGACAGAATTTTGGGAAGACGAATTTAGCCCTTTTATGGGTGAAATGAATGTCGCCTATATTTGGCCTTTTTTTCGATGAAGCGATATTAAACCTTTTGGATACCATAAATCTGCCAACTTATCTCTAACATGTCAAAGATCTCTTAATAAATATGCATTGAGAAACCGAGAAAAATCTTTACTAGGTGATATCTATTGCTTGCAATTAACCTGCGATGACATTCTAACCTGCGGTCTGCTTTACAATTTGTTGGAGCTTTCTATTTTTATTTTATTTTAAATTTGAGGACATATTTTTATTTTATATCTATATTTACCAATGTTGCATAAAGCCTCTAATCCGTAGGTTTCCTACTCTACTTTATTTCCCATTCTATTGAGTCGCGTTGTAAAGGTGTCAATTCAATTTACTACAAGTGAGATATCCAAACTAGATAGCCTTGCACTTTCTATTGATGTTTTTGTTTAATTGATAAGCATAAACCTTTTGTATAGTTTCACTTTTTCATTTGAGCAAGGTGTGTTTTTGACTTGCTGGAACTGTTTGCAGAAATTGTCAAAGTAAATAACATTCTACATTTTGAAAAGTTAATTCTCAAGCCTGGTTCAAGCCTCAATTCCCGCTACGGGTTTGTCGCAAAGATTTAGCAATACACGGACTGCCACGCACATTCACCATGCTGATACTTGCCGTAGGTGCTGAAAACGTACATCCTCTCCTGGGTGCCGCCTATGATCGCAGGCAGACCACCGGCTTTTCACGATGGGGTTAAAACTGGGCTTAAGTAAACATAGTAATCATATTGGTCATACAATGGTTAGGGAAGGGTGATTCCAATGTGTTTCATGTTTTTCGTCGTCCACAGTTGATGCCAGATTTGCTCCGCAATAACTTTAGGAGAGGTTTTTCATTTTTGAAGCTTGCTTTTACATTTACTGCAGTGCTGTTCATGGTGCACAGTTTCTCATGGACGGCTACAGGATTGTCACGTGCAGCGATGATCAAATGTCACTCATCTGGGACTTGGCCAGCGGTGAAAAACTCTGCTCATTCCACGAACACAAGGTCAGCTCCCACAGTTCTCGTTTTATGTTACAAAAACCCTGTGTACTATCTGTTTTTCAAGTGTATCAGCCTCTTCTGTCGTTGGCTGTCCTAGTACTGTAGATCAGGTGCTTCATCTGCCACAGGTCTGAAGTAAATCTATAGATTGTCAGAATTTTGTTGTTGTCGTTTTTTATGTTTGGTGAAGCCAGTATTACGATTTGCAACTGTTTTGACGTTATGAAAGTTAGTGGGTGGTAATATTCATCGTTGTATAGCTGTTTTCATGTAGCAGCATTGTAATACTGAAATAATTTTGGTTATTATTATTTCATCCGAAACCATATTTTGGCAACGAAAAGAGCAATTACCAGCATCAAGTTTTGGAGCCAAATGGGTCAAATCTTCTTTACTACTGTCTAGGGAATTCCCATAGATTAAAACATATCAACATTTAGTACGCTTGGTATTTCCATGCACAATGAGGGATCATCATGAGTCATTATGATCTGCATAATTAATTCATTGAGTGGTTAGGTGGCTCGCTGGTGTAGTGGTTGGTGTGGTGGTCTGAAAAATGGAGTATCCATGTTCAAATCCCATGTGAGGCATTTTTTTCCCAATTCTATTAACGTGACTAGTAAAGATTGCTGTCAAACAGAATATTTGTAATACATTTAGAGCAGGGGTTTTTAACCGGTGTGCCGCGGCACAGTAGTGTGCCATGAGAGATCATCAGATCATCAGCTTCTTTTCGAACGTCATCCATATTATTATTATTAACTTATTATGTATTAAATTATGTAATTTATGTGCTTTAACTGTTCTCAGTCAGTTGACCTTTTCTGTCATAAAGCATTGAGAATAACTATTTGTTCAGCTCACGAAGGTTGATGACTAGTGCAGTTGGTTTGAGTGTCAATGAACAGTGCATCTCCAGGTTACGGCGTCCCTGTTTTTCGCCTTGTGATGGGGAACACAATGTTTTTTCACCCCTTTTTTATGGCATTTCCTCACCATATGACATCAACAAAAGTTTCTCTCGAAATTCAAATTTGGCAGTCGGTGTGTTGACTCCGTTAGAATAACGAAGATGTCCAAATGCTATTCGCCGAAATCCTTCCCATAACGCCTGAAAGAGATGCAATGCTCGCTCTCCCTTTCTGTTCAGCATTCTTCTCATTTTGTAAATGCTTGATATTGCGTGAGTAAAACGAAAATTAGTAAAAAGTAAGGGAAAGTGATAAATTTATTGTGCATTATAGCGTTTAATGTAATATTTACTATAAACTATAATTTATTATACGTATATAACTACATATATAACATTAATTCGTTAGCCATGAGTCTTAAGATTGATGACTACTGTAGATGCTCCTATAACCTATACCTCCAAAAAGGTAAAAAATTTATGTGATGTTTTTGCTCTCTACTACGTAAAAAATTCCATATAAACTAAAGTGTAAAATTGGTCGAGTTTTCAAAATCGATTTGGATGTAAGTTAATTTCGCTGCTTTGGCGGAAGAAAAAACGCCGTGCGTTTAGCGTTATACTTATTATAAATAACTTTCGCGACATTTTAGTTCGTCGTAATAGATCGTTAAATGTGTCGGCAAAAGACGAATAAGATAGTTGCTCAATTATTCATAAATACAAAGGCGATCGATTGGTACAGGTGTTACAGCGTCGGTTTACCAATCTGAATGTCACGAGTTGGAGTATTGTCGAAAATTATCTTTACCCTGACCCCTGGATAGTGATAGGCGACAAGCAGGTAGAACTGTTTTTTATAGTAAAAAGATTTTATTGTTTTGCCTTATAGAAGACGTACAAAATATTTGTTATTAGCTTTACTTTGCAGAATAGACTATGCTGTTTAGAAAAATAAGCAAATCGTTGTAAATGAACGTCGAAAATATGCAGGCCCTATCAATTGTTGTAAATTTACCGCAAATAGCCAGTGGGATTAATCATTAAAAGGAAAAAAGTTGTTGATGCAAACCAATAATTCTGCAATTATGGTACCGCCCACAAATTTGTAGAGTTCAGTAAAGTTTTTCTTTTTTGCATGGCCAAAAGGGTGAGTTTGGAAAAATCTTGGAACGGATTAGGCAATTTACATGTATGTTACTGTTCTTATAACATAAATTTCCTGTAACGGAAACGTCCCTGGAACAGATTATTTACATTATAGGGGCGTCTACTGTATTTGTTTTTTACCCGAGTATTTGCATTAGATTATTACTATGGGTTTGTATACGACTCTCTATCTCTATATGACATTTTCCCCTTATGATGCCAACACCGGGACGAATTAATGTCATATGGCAGGGGTCTATTGTACTAAGGGGTCTACTGTACTAAGGGCTCTACTGTACTAAGGGCTCTACTGTACTAAGTGCTCTACTGTACTAAGGGCTCTACTGTACTAAGTGCTCTACTGTGCTAAGGGCTCTACTGTACTAAGGGCTCTATTGTACTAAGCTAAATATCATGGATTCGAATTCCATACAAAGCGTTTTTTTCTGTTAGATTGTCACAATTATTCTGAGGTTTCGGAAGGCGAACAAGAGAGAGCTATGTGTCTCTTTACCATTCTTCCAAGCATATGCATGTTTTTTTATCAAAACAAGCCCAGGTTTCGCACTGAGTGTACAAATACGTTAAAAGACTTAATAATTATATGTATTCCTGAGTTAGAGTGTCATTCTGTATCACTTTGTTTGATGATGTGCCCCAGGATTTTGTAGATGAAAAAAGTATGCCGCAGGTCAAGAAAGGCTGAAAATCACTGCCTTGATGTAATTGGTTTAATTAAATATCACAAGCATCATTTCCTGCTCGGTGAACATAAACATTCATGACAAAATGTGTGAGATGATTACGCTAAAATATGATACAGGGTGTGAGATGATTATTCGGTAATTTTGTAAAACTAAGATGGGGTACTTTGTGTTTGTAGGACAATGTTCGATGCTGCACTGTCAATCCTGCTGCTACAGATGTCATTTTAACAGGTAAATGGTCTTATAGACCATGATTGCGGAAATCTTTACATTAAGTTTATGGGGAGCACACATGTTCGACGCATGTTCCACACATGTTCCACACATGTTCCACACGTCTATCTCATTATCTGTACCCAGGAGTTGTAATAAAAGAGAACTTTCGGCAATGCACAAACTCGTCACATTCAGATTAGCAGACTTGTATTAGCAGTTTAGCAGTTTAGCAGTTTGTAGATTAGCAGTTTGTAGGACAATGTTCGATGCTGCACTGTCAATCCTGCTGCAGATGTCATTTTAACAGGTAAATGTTTGTAATACAGTGAGTGTCGAGCCCCTTGTGTTCAGGCTCTGAAGGAATATTGGCAAAGCTGTCAGAGTTGTCTTCTCTTTACATCATGTGACAGGTTTTTTGCTGACTTACCAGCGTATGCGGAACGAAAGTTTATTCATTTTCTCAGAACATCTAAGTGCTAGAGAGAGGTGACATGGTCATCATGTTATAGAATCATATAATGTTAGATTTATAACTTTCCTCATAGCAAGCTGGTTAGGCAGATATAACTTTAATATTGACTGTTAGTATAGCGGTTAAGGCCATTCGCTGTCGAGCAGTGTAGTTTAGACGTCTTCATTAACATTCTTCTGTGTATTGTTTCCATCTCATAGAAACTCGATTACAATGTGCTAACTTATGAAACCTCTAAAAAGTGTAGGCACTTTCTGCTAGATTTGAAGCGTCTAGTTTATAAATCGAAGTTGTCTTATAATGTAAGCTAGGTGAAAACTCAGTTGCTAATGTGTCATCATTGAGGTAGTAGTTATAGATCAATTATTTACCTACATGATGTTGGGTATAGACAGTGAATCACCGCTTCAGCATTCTTTGGTTTGCGTGCAAAGAGGAAATATAAAGAATTAAATTGCATAGGATGACTGATCCATGGATTATGCTGAGCCAAGTTATGCACTTTTTTGCTCAGGCAGTTACGACACTACAGCTAAGCTTCTGGATGTAAGGACCAAGAGTTGTGTACAAACTGTCTGTCATGGGGCACCCATAGAGGATGTTATCATGTTCAACTCTGGCACGATATACATGACAGCTGGTATGTAATGCTTAGAGATAGCCTGTAGGAGTGTTGACAGCTGGTATGTAATGCTTAGAGATGGCATGTAGGTGTGTCGACAGCTGGTATGTATTGCTTAGAGATGGCATGTAAGAGTGTTGACAGCTGGTATGTAATGCTTAGAAATGGCATGTATGAGTGCTGACAGCTGGCATGTAATGCTTAGAGATGGCATGTAGGAGTGCTGACAGCTGGTATGTAATGCTTAGAGATGGCATGTAGGAGTGCTGAGAGCTGGTATGTTATGCTTAGAGATGGCATGTAGGAGTGTTGATAGCTAGTATGTAATGCTTAGAGATGGTATGTAAGAGTGTTGACAGCTGGTATGTTATGCTTAGAGATGGCATGTATGAGTGCTGAGAGCTGGTATGTTATGCTTAGAGATGGTATGTAGGAGTGTTGACAGGTGAAGACTAGCTTTCTCATTTTAGGAAACAGATTTGACTGTGATTAGGCAACTTTTAAATCTTAGTAACTAGTTCCGCCTTTCTAATAGTCAGTGATGATGTCTAAGTGATTGTGCAGAAACCCCTATCGTATGGCTTAGTATCTTTGTCTTTTTGTGTTAACAGATCATGCACTTCAGCGATATTAGAGCAATTTAATGATGGGATGCCCAATAACATCAAGTCTTTCATTTTTGTTCAATAGGATAATAATTATGCTCAACATTTTTCATGTAAAATAGTTGCCTTGCTACACTTGTGATGTCAAAGAGATTGTAGTTTGGATCATCTCCAGAACTCTCTTTAAACTAATCTTTAATAAACTCTCCATAAAACAGTAAATTCCGCTCTAATTGAAAGCCCATGTTAATGTTGAGCTTTAATTAAATAAAGTAACTTAAAAATTGCTTAGTTTGCGCGTGTTAGATTTATCACTATGTGCGCTTGTGCATATACTGTGAAACCTCTAATTGAACGCCACCTTTATTTTAACGCCACTTCTATTTGACCACCACTATTATATGTAGAAAAAAGGTTGGAAAATAGAGCACCACTGTTGGTTCCAATTTCCAAAGGTGCCGTTCAATTTTCTAAAGGTTGGAAAATTGAACAGCACCTCCATTTGACCACCACTGTAGGGGAAGGGTTGAAAAATTGAGCACCATGGCATTCAAATAGAAGTTTTAACAAGGTTAGAAAAAATCATGATTTTCTTTAAAAATCACATTCTTTTTATTTAACTTAGATTTTTTTTATTTAAATCACTTTCTTTTTTAAACATCAATTACCAGTTTTTTTTCATAACCGCTAACATAATATTATTTTATTTTGTTGAAGTGTGCCACATGAAAACATTAGCAACATAACAAAACATTTTTGCATCACTTTAATTTATTAAAAGTTGTTTTTATTTCAATTATGACCGAGTTGTGCAGTTCATATTCACAGTAGACCCTCTATAAGTCCCATTTTTTGACATGGAAAATATCAAAACATGATTTTTTTAGGATGATTTAAATCATTTGGTTTTAATCGGCTAACCCTGGGTTTTACGGTATACACTAGTACATTCAATCCTTATTTTATGGTATACACTTGTACATTCAATCCTTATTTTATGGTATACACTTGTACATTCAATCCTTATTTTATGGTATACACTTGTACATTCAATCCTTATTTTATGGTATACACTTGTACATTCAATCCTTATTTTATGGTATACACCTGTACATTCAATCCTTATTTTACGGTATACACTTGTACATTCAATCCTTATTTTATGGTATACACTTGTACATTCAATCCTTATTTTTGGTTGCTGTAACAAGAAATGTTCTAACATATCCACTTTGCAAGTTGAATGTCATCTTTCATTAATGCGCGGGCTTGATTGTCTTGAGATCAGGCTTGAATTTGCAACATTTCTGATGTATGAGCAATGAATTGCTGTAGGTGGCAGCACAGTGCGGGTCTGGGATGCTCTTGCTGGTGGTAAGTTGTTGATGGAACTGGCCAACCACCATAAGACTGTAATGAGCATTTCATTCGCTAAGAACTACACACAATTCCTCACAGCAGGCCTAGATAGGCAAGTATTGAGTCTGCGAAGTACATCATATGCTGCTCATCGGCTTGTCTTAGTGTAGATTTACTTGTGCAAGATATTAAATACTAACTTGCATAAGAAACTAAAAACTTATGCTTTGATCTGATATGAACATGTGCATTGCTCGCTGTTATATTTTATGCACCGTATATCCCCACATATAAGCCAATTCTGGAACGCGAAAACTTTTTACAGAACTTAGGGGTTCGGCTTATACGCGCTTTACTGTGATTGAAAGCGAATGAAACAGCAGTATGCTAATTTAATTTTAACAACTACAACACAAACTTTTATTAACTTAACTTTACTAATAAAAATAAAACATATCAATACTGGTTATCACTATAATTAACTCTTTTGCTACCAAAAAATTTTTATGGAGACAAATATTAGGTAAACCAAATATTTGTCATTAGTGCATATAAGTTGTCATAACATTTGACCAAATTACTTAGCATAAAAATGTACAGCATTTGATGCCATAAGAAGGCCACAAATGTGTTGCAGAATCAGGTCAGACACTTTTTGTTCTCTTCATACTATCCTGGTGGCCCAGTTAAGCATGTTTCGAGTCAGGCCTGTTACCACTATTACCATAGATTATGGCATTATTATTACTGTTAAAGGTAAATACTCTCACTACTACAATTGTCCGATAAATAGTCATCACAAGTCTGTTGATCTACAATTTGTGAAATCTACGTAGCTGTAATGCATCGGATCATCGCGAAGAACAAATAGCTATAAAAATGTGTTATTGAAAAGCGAAACTATGGTCATGGTGAGATGCAAGCATTATCCATTGGCTCAAAGTCAACAGATGATTGTTTCTGTTTGATTAAGAGGAGACACGATAGGCTAATTAAACGAGTACGTACTCACCAGTCAGAAACATTTTGTACCAAGCCTGCAAAAGCTGCTCCATTTCTGCAACCTTTTTCTCTGATAGATACATACAGCATGTGACGATTTAAAGGGTCAACTTACATATATGCGAGTTCCTACAAATTCTCTGATTTCTGGGCAGTTTTTTAGGGTCGGTTTATTTGTGAGACAGGCTTATATGCAGGGATATATGGTACATCATTTACACTCATGTACATTACTTAGTTATATATAATATACATTACTTAGTTATTCATGTACATTATTTACAATTATATATCATGTGCAATGCACCCTCGGAATACAGTTTTGATCCGTTTCAGGGTTGGCATCGCATGGCGAAAAAATTGTATATAGGCGTATAGTAACCATTGTAATTATATAATGCAAACATCCCCTGGTAAAAATCGTCAAAATTTTATACAAGTGCTGTACATATTTAAAATTAGTAACAAAACAGTATGTTAGCCTTGGTAACTATAGTTACTTACAGTAACTTTATTGTATTTAGTGTATTTATTGGTTATGATCTGCATTAAAATGTAACGTTGCATTGTGCTGTGTAGTGCTTGCCGTAGAGAGTTCTTACCTTCAAGACAGAGGTACGCTAACATAAACTTTGAATTCACTTGAAAGAAGTTTAGTTTGCTAAACACAAACTTAAAGCGAAGTTTTAATATCTATTTTTATCTATTTACTGAATTTCAACTTTTTATCACTTAAAATTTATCACCTACTAGTTTTTTGCTTCGTTTTTAATATATTTTTAATATATATATTTATAATATATATATTTATAATATATATTTTTAGCCGGTTTAATTAAAACTTTTTCATCTAAATTCGGCAAGAAAGCCCAAATGATGCTGCTTTCGTAATGAAGTAGATTTTTGTTAGCAAGTTAAAGAGAAGTTGTCTGACCACTGAATCTTCTTCTTTTGAAGGGATCGCAATTTTGTTACCGGTTTTAAAGGAAAAATATTACCGCTTTACACACAAGAATTGCTAAACTGAGAAAAATCGGTCATTGTGTCGCTTTCAGGCATTGTGAAAGTAATTTCGGCGAATAACATTGCCTTGTCTTTGTTATTTTGACATAGGTAATAAGCACTAGCAAATTTGAACTCCGGCGAAAATTTTTTATAATTTGTATGGTGACATAAGATTCGTATGGTGAGGTGAAAAAAAATCATCATGTTCCACTTGGTGAAAAAAATCGTATCGTGAGGGTGCACTGTAAATTACTTACAGTCTTATATTGTGTGTATTTACTCGGCAAATAGTATCTTTTTAGCACAAATTTCTGACAGGAATGTCTTATGTATAATATTAAAGCATTTTATGGTCAAATGGTCACAAATTGTGTATTTTTACCTGCAGTCATATTGCATATTCAATACAACTGTTACTCGGTATAAACTATAGACTCTATTTAGGCATATGATAGTGCTGTCTGTTTACTGTGCTAGCTCTGCATTGCTACTCTTCTAATCATGAATAAAAAACCCTTCCGTTTTTGTCGAAGTTTGTTAACTTAGCAGCCTTTAGTAATTTCTTAGTCAAGGAAAGACAACTCTATTCATGCATTGTAGGCACGTGAAAGTGCATGACAGCAGCACCTACCAGGTTGTACACACCATGGACTTTCCAGCACCCCTCCTCAGTGTCGGCTGCTCTGTATGTATCCTACTAACAGATAAGCCTTTTGCCTCGACGTCTGGTCGATACAAAAGTTTAGACCTGTGCTGAACACTACATAAAACTGTTTTGCCTCGGTTAATCTCTGGAGTGCATGTGCTGTATGTTGTTGAAATGCTTCACAGAATGACTGTTTAATATACAAATTGTACCCTTTATTACATATTTTTGTTTGTTGCAAGAGACATCTCTTTGGCTTAGAGTCCATGGATTTAGCTATTGTGTGTCATAATCCTACAGTTCTACAGCTACGTATAAGTGTGTTTCGTGACAGAGGTTATTACCATACGCATATTTTGTCAATCTTCATAGTTACCGATACGAGTGACTTTTGAGTGATGTGAGTGGCAGTTGGAGCTGTTGATTGGTCAAACATTTTGCACAAAACATATACATTCTTGTTACAAATCACCAAAAATTTTAGCTACGCAAAAGATCTTTTGATTGGTCAGCTATGGGGCTGGAAACCAATAAAGAACTCAATTATAAATTTTTGTGAAGTGGATGAGAGTGGCCATAACTTCCCACAGATACATCAACAGCAATGTGTTCCAGTCAACTATATTTTGCAATAAAAATTGTCCGCAGTTGATATCTTGTTATGTCCTATTTCTATCGATCAGGGTGACAGTCTATGCTTTGCTGCCGGTATGGCTGATGGAATGCTGTCAGTACGGAGAAGGACGGTAGATGGTCATCTAACTAAGCAGGAGAAACGCAGCAAAGCGTTTCAGTTTAAACTGGCAAAACATTCATTTAAGCCATCAAAGGTAAGAGAGTGCATTTTCCTGGAAGGTGACTTCAACTATATACACACGTGCCAGGTGTGCTGCTATAACTACATGAACAGTAGAGGCTCCTACAATGTAAACATCCTATAATGTCATTCCACTATAACTCCTATAATTTAAATTTCACACAAAGTAAAGAACTTATGAAAGGTTTTGGTTTGTATTGCGTAAGAAATTCCATATAGCGTAAAACGTTAATTCGGTGCAAGTTCTTAAATTTGATTTGAATAACGAGAGTCCCACAGTTAGCCTTAAAGATTGACTTGCAACAAAATTCACATTACAGTTACTTGATATCAAAAGATTTACTATGTCTTACACTGGTTTTACTCTGTTCTAGGTGCAAAATATGTGGAAATGTGATTACAAGCTCTTAACAGCTCAAAACGAACAGTTAATCGCAGCCATCACAAAACCGCCGTAGATTCTTTCAAACGCACTCCCTTTGGCCATGCAAAAAGAAAAATCTTTACTTAACTCCATTAGTTTGTGAGCTGTACCATAACTGCAGTATTATTGGTTTGCATCGACAACTGTTCTCCTTTTTCTGATCAATCTTACTGGTTTTGTAGACCATGGTTGTTATTCTTGTATATTTGAAAGCTAGACAGCAACTGACTTACTACATAAGTGTGACAAGAGAGTAAAAGGATTATTACATAAGAATCACATAACAGATGAGTAAGCCAATATGAACAAAGAGTCTGACAACAGCTATATACAAATACAAGATAATGACTGGTCAATGTCAACAACTAGTATATATTCAACACTCCCACATAGTTTTGACATGTTGAGCCTGGTTTACATACTCATCAATTCCATAGTGAATCGGAGGTCTACATTTGCGAGCAGATAAGCGTCGCTGTTGCCTTTCACCAATGCATTGCCCAGAGAAGTTAGGAGTTGTCTGTTCATTTACTGAATGTTCAACAACAATAGATTTCTGCTTTGTATATCGGTCACATGATGGTTTAACAGTGTTTGTAAAGTTTGTTTCATCAAATACCACGACTCGCCTAGTAGTGACTTTACCAGTCGATTCATCAAGCAGGCGGTATGCCTTTGACTGTTTGCTGTATCCTATAAACCTTAGCTTCTGGCACTTCTTGTCAATTTTCTGTCGTAGTTGATCTGAAACATGAGCATAAGCAATACATCCAAACACCCTTAGATTGTCTATGTTGGGTTTGCGTTCATACCACTTCTCATACGGTGTGAGATCATTCTTGTGTGAAGAAGTGGGAAGCCGATTTCTAACGTAGGCAGCAGTAGAAATGGCCTCAGCCCAGTATTGCTTTGACAATTTAGCATGGCACAACATTGAACATGCTGCTTCAAACAGAGTTCTATTCATTTGCTCAGCAACACCATTTTGTGCTGATGAGTAGGCTGATGCGAGTTCATGATGAATACCTTTAGATTTCAAATAGTCAGTAAATTCTTGAGACAAGTATTCACCACCTCTATCTGATCTCAGTGTTTGAATGGTTTCTCCAGATTGGTTGGTTGTATATGCTTCAAACTCTTTGAACTTCTCAGGTACCTCAGATTTGTTTCTAAGAAAATACACAGCACAGCATCTAGAAAAATCGTCTATAAAAGTAACAAAATATTTGCTACCTCCAATTGATTCTGTTTCCATTGTACAAACGTCGGAATGTACTAGTTCTAGCTTACGGGTAGCCTTGATATCTCCCACAGGTTTGAAGGGTTTACGAGTCATTTTCTCTTCAGCACAGCTTTCACAAAAGGAAATGTTCATTGCAGATAAGCTTGCTGCACAGACTATATTTCCTTTGCTCAGTTTTTCCAGATTAGAGTCATTCACATGTACTAGACGTTGATGCCAAATCTCTGCGCTAGCAGTGTTTGCGTATCGAGTTTCAGTTTGTACACAGTCTAGACTGAACAGCTTATTAGCTAGTGATCCCATGGCCCTAACTCGACCATTAGCATCTTTAATCCAACATCGAGTATGGCCGAACTGAACGATGTAGCCTTTCTTAGTGGCAGCTCGAACTGAAAATAAATTGCTAGCTAGCTGAGGGACATGAAGTACATTGTAAAATACAGCTGCACATTGAACTCTACGATTGAGCTTTAGCATCACTTTTACAGTACCAACTCCCACAGCTTCAACTGTTCGACCATCACCTAAGCTGACCATTTCTATCTGTTCTAGCTTCTTGTAGCTATTAAAACTTTCCCTGTTAGGTGACATATGACACGATGCTCCAGAGTCAATTAGCCAGAGTGAGCTACTGTGCAATGAAAATGTGTTGCCATGATGAGTGATAAATGTAAATTCATTGCCTACACAGTCATTGTCACTTTCACATACAGTTTTTCTACATTCACTTACTAACTGCGCGTTCGGTCGGCGCCTGTCCTCTGAGCATTCTGGTGACTTGTGCCCAGGCTTATTACAGTTGTAGCAAATAATAGGTTTTTTGGCTCTAGGCTGCTTTCTTGACACCAATGCAGAATCAGATGCACCGGCAGAACTAGATTCATCGGAGTTTCGCTCACTACGTTTCAACTCTTCATTTATCAATGACTGCTGGGCAAACTCAAGACTCAAGTTGTCTACTCTTGCTTCTAATGCTGTTGCAAGATGAGCATAGCTGTTTGGAAGGCTGCCTAAGAGCGTGACTACTTGATCTTCTTCAGAAATTGGTGCATCGATAGCGGCGAGTTTATCTGTAAGTCCTTTCATGTGTTTCAAGTGCTGTTCTACAGGTGTACCCTCCTTCATTACTGTTCTGAAATATTGTTTCTTAAGAAATAACTTGTTTGCTAGTGTATTGCGTTCAAAGTGGTTTTGAAGCCGCTTCCATGCTACATCAGGTGCTTCTGTATCTGTTATTAAGTAGAGAAGCTCAGTACTAACAGACAGAGCAATTACTGAGAAAGCCTTACGATACCTGGATGTAAAAGCAGTTTTCAGCGCTTGATCAGCCGAACCTTCTGGTGCTTTCTCAGTGCCATCCACGATATCGTACAGATCCTTTACCAGCAAAATGTGTTTCATCTGAAACTTCCATGTCTGATAGTTCTGACTGTCCAACTTATCTATTGTCCATTTATCACTATCCATTGTAGAATGAAAGATACAATCTAAGTTCTGGTTCAGTAGTCCTTGTTTTACTGTTCCAGATATCAACTCGTGTACAGCTTCTTTGGTTGCCTGTCTGGGCCCATAACCTGTTATTCTTGTATATTTGAAAGCTAGACAGCAACTGACTTACTACATAAGTGTGACAAGAGAGTAAAAGGATTATTACATAAGAATCACATAACAGATGAGTAAGCCAATATGAACAAAGAGTCTGACAACAGCTATATACAAATACAAGATAATGACTGGTCAATGTCAACAACTAGTATATATTCAACAATGGTTGCTGTAATTTTTACAATAAGTTGGTTCTTTGTAAGCAATGTCTTCGACATTCATTTACAACGATTTGCTCATCTTTTCCTAAACAGCGAAATTTATTCTGCAAAGTAAGACTACTAACAAATATTTCGTACGTCTACAATAAGGCAAAACAAAATATTTTACTATAAAAAAGTGGTACTTCCTGTTCGTGGTCTTTTGCACCCAGGGGTCAAGATTAGGGTAAAAGAGAATTTTTGACGATGCTCCAACATCATCACTTTCAGATTGGTAGACCGACGCTGTAACACCTACACCAATCGATCACCTTCGTATTTATGAACAATTGCGCAGCAACTGTTTTCTATTTTGTCGACACGTCTGACGATCTATCATGACGAATTAGAATGTCTTCAAAGATGTATATACATAATAGATATAATTTTATGCTCACGTCGTTTTTCTTTTGCAGGTGTGGCGAGATTGAGTACCATTCAAATCGAATTGGAGAACTCGCCCAACTTGGCACTTTACGTTAAATAGAATTTTTTACATAGTACAAAGCAAAAACTTCACATAAATTCTTTACGTTATTTGGAATTTATGTTATATGAGCGTCTACTGTACCCTTTTGCGCTGAGCTGTTTACAAATCTTTTCTATCTTTATCTTTTTAAACTGGACAGTATGGTGTCAGTATGTTTGAGAGAGGAATTCATTATGATTCATATTAACTGTCATATTCAGATTTCTACTTTTACTATTATTTGTTGATGGTGAAAAGTGCTCAGTAAATGTTAGTTCAACTTTAAAACATGAAGCTTCCCAAGCTGTAGAAATTAAAGATTTTTTGAAAAAATCGTTAGGTTTGAGAGACGTTTGCTTCTCATTAAATCCCAATTTTCATTGCAGGATGCGCATGTTATTCAACACGAGAGAAAGGTACGCTTAGCTAGCTATGACTCACTCCTCAAAGGTTTCCAACACAGCAAAGCACTCGATGCAGTTCTTGAGGTGAGGAACTTTCTGTTCTTAAAATGAAGACAGTTTCTCAATTCCATCACCGTATCATTTGAGCATTGTGTGTTTTTATTAGATATTATTAGATACTATTTTTATTTTTATGATATTTTGACCTGAAACATTTGGAAATGAGCATCTAATTTGACACCATCTTATTATCCTGATAATGATAAATTGAATTAATCAATTTGACTGAGCAGTTCTAATTCAGCTCTTTGTAAATAAAATTGAAAAAAGGAATTCATGTCTCCCGTCCTTAAGTATTTCCATCTAAAGAATTTTTTTTATAAAAAAATTTTTTATTATATAATTGGGCACTTTACCATTATTGGAGTGTGTTAAATCAAATCTGATAGATTAGTCATACAGGTAATATTCTATAATAGTAACAGGCTTCTGTGGGAGTCAGGTAATACAGTTCTTATGTTTACAGTGGAGGCAATTTTTATAATAGTCACAGGCTTCTGTGGGAGTCAGGTAATACAGTTCTTATGTTTACAGTGGAGACAATTTCTATAATAGTCACAGGCTTCTGTGGAAGTCAGGTAATACAGGTCCTATGTTTACAGTGGAGACAATTTCTATGCGTCGATTCTAAAAACTTACTAATCTATCAGTTAACATTTTACTAAGGAGACCTGGCAGAGCTTATAGTGTGACAAACTGTTTCTTTGTCTATGGTACTGTGATCAGTTTCCAATAGTTTCCATGACTTATACCCGCTGTAGTCAAAGGTGCGATTGGTGCACCCGGAGGTGACGGTTGGCATTATAGAGGAGTTGATTAGAAGGGATACGATCAAGCCAGCCATAGCCGGCAGAGATGAGAAAAGTCTGGAAACACTCCTAAGGTTTTTGGCGAAGTGAGTGAAACACTTTGTATTCATAGCAGTCAACAATCGTCATTGGTAGACCTAGTGTAGCTGAGTTCCTGCTGAAAATAAACACAATAATGAGCAATTGATATTGGAATATTTGATTGCGCATGTACTGGATATTCTTGTTGCTTTGCCTTCAGTCCTGTGGACAGTGGATCAGCTCTGCAAATGAGCGATTCGTTGGTCACGGTGAGCGCAGCGTTACATGCTCGGAGTTGACAAAGCATGCTCTAGTATTTTTGTAAACAAAAAGCGTCAGTCGTGTTGTTGATGGGAAATAGTGTTGACTCGATGTACTTGGTTCTAATATACAGTGGAACCTCTATTTACAAAATTAATTTATTCTGAAAGTCGTTTTGTAAGTAGCAACTGATTGTTCTATATAGTTATTGTAATACATCCCTAATCCATTCCAAGCCTCCCACAAAACTCTGACATAGCGTTCTAATAAGTTATAAATACATATAATGGTTAAAACCTGTAACAAATTATGAATTATATTGCTGCATTATGGATAGAAAAAATATGTATGGAAACAGGAACGAACAGAAAATAACGTATAAACACTAAAAGCGGTATGTCTGTTTACCTTTGGAGTTGGTCCTCTAAATGAGACTAAACGAAGGCCATGGGGAGTGGGAGGAGGGAAGTAAGAGTCGGCCCTCTAAATGAGACTAAACGAAGGCCATGGGGAGTGGGAGGAGGGAAGTAAGAGTCGGCCCTCTAAATGAGACTAAACGAAGGCCATGGGGAGTGGGAGGAGGGAAGTAAGAGTCGGCCCTCTAAATGAGACTAAACGAAGGCCATGGGGAGTGGGAGGAGGGAAGTAAGAGTCGGCCCTCTAAATGAGACTAAACGAAGGTCATGGGGAGTGGGAGGAGGGAAGTAAGAGTTGGCCCTCTAAATGAGACTAAACGAAGGCCATGGGGAGTGGGAGGAGGGAAATAAGAGTCGGCCCTCTAAATGAGACTAAACGAAGGTCATGGGGAGTGGGAGGAGGGAAGTAAGAGTTGGCCCTCTAAATGAGACTAAACGAAGGCCATGGGGAGTGGGAGGAGGGAAGTAAGAGTCGGCCCTCTAAATGAGACTAAACGAAGGCCATGGGGAGTGGGAGGAGGGAAATAAGAGTCGGCCCTCTAAATGAGACTAAACGAAGGTCATGGGGAGTGGGAGGAGGGAAGTAAGAGTTGGCCCTCTAAATGAGACTAAACGAAGGCCATGGGGAGTGGGAGGAGGGAAGTAAGAGTCAGCCCTCTAAATGAGACTAAACGAAGGCCATGGGGAGTGGGAGGAGGGAAGTAAGAGTCAGCCCTCTAAATGAGACTAAACGAAGGCCATGGGGAGTGGGAGGAGGGAAATAAGAGTTGGCCCTCTAAATGAGACTAAACGAAGGCCATGGGGAGTGGGAGGAGGGAAGTAAGAGTCGGCCCTCTAAATGAGACTAAACGAAGGCCATGAGGAGTGGGAGGAGGGAAGTAAGAGTCAGCCCTCTAAATGAGACTAAACGAAGGTCATGGGGAGTGGGAGGAGGGAAGTAAGAGGAAGAAGTAGGTGTTTTGGTTTTGTTTTACTCAGATTAAATGCTTTAAGAACGTAAGTAGAAAGATTTATTTACATCCCACAAACTGAAAAACTGTGTTATCATACAGAAAACCCAGAACTTAAGCTGCTAGAAACAAATTTTGTCCTGCTCTGTATGCGATATATGATAACTCCAAATAATACGAGTGAAAACAAAACATTTATTGTTTACTGAAGTTCATTTGCAAATGAAACTTAGTTCGTCATACCTACAGGAAGCGAATGGGTCAAAGATGAAATGAACAAATAGGCCAAAATACAAAAGGCCTTTAATATCGACAAACATCTTTTTAAGTCAAATCAAAATTTCTACCAAACAAGGTTTCGCACCTTCAAAATTTCTACCAAACAAGGTTTCGCACCTTCAAATTTCGTATGCAGTTGTTGTAAAAAGAGGTTTTACGTATAAAGTTTCAATTACGAATGACTTACAATTAAAATTGTACAAATTATTGTATAGTAGCCAAATTTTTAAAAAATTATTTTGGTTTCTCAGATTTAAATTCTTTTGTAGGAAGCTCATGCACGATGTCTAGGTAGGAGGTCTTTTGGATATAGCAACGCAGCATGGTGCAGCGTGGTCCGTGTAATACAAATATGCGCAGTATCTAATGCTTGAGCAAACCTCTGGCCTCTTTGGAATCTGCGGTATTTGCATTCTACGTTGTACACTGCCGAGCATAGCTGTTATGTCATACGGTTGACTACCAGGCATGATGAGTAATAGCAGTTAATGCTCCACGTCCCATTCGTGACGTGACGAGCAATTCTATTGTTCGCAGGATGCGTGCAATACCAGGTCAAATGTCACAAATATCTGTTCTCTTATTGTTGCTTATTATGTTGAATTCAACCGCGGCAGCTCAGTCGAAATCAACCTTGCTATGTAGCAATTTTGAGATAGTCTTTCCACGATGTGCGCGACGTGATTTATCCATGGTAATCATTGGTGTATCAGGTGAGAATATTGACTATTGACGATGTTTGGCAGCCTGCTATGGTCTTACAGCAATCTCTATAGGTTTGAGTCTCATTGGCAGCTTTGTGGCAGCTTCAATTCCCCTACAAGGTTGTTGCTATAAAGCTCCCTTGTCTCTCTAACAATTGTGAAACTCATAGATTTACATAAGGAGAATAGAATGGTGAACGTGGAGTCTTTATTTGTGCAGCTCACTAGCCTCGTCTAAATCAATGGCTGCTACGTGCCTAGAGTCCCTTTAATCCTTGTGTTGAACATTCAACAGAAGATAGTTTCACGTACATTCTAATGAAATATACTCGTTCCGCTTTAAAAGGCTAGTTGGAGTGTTTACTATCTTGATCAGTAGCTGAGCTTGTGTAAAAATTGCTGATTGATAATGAATGAAATCGTGTCGACTGCCTTCGCTCTCATCATATCCTTGTGTGATTTTTCAACACCGTTAGCAACTTTGTTGATAATAATATTGTAATAATAGTATAATATAATTTGTCGAATAATTTGGAAAAAACTTAATTAATACATTTTTATTATGTTCTATTATGTTGGTTTCTTGTATAATCCTACTCTGTTGTTTTAGGCACATATCAAACTCTCAGTACACAAAAACGCTGGTAGACGTGGCCGATGTAATACTCGGTGAGTTATAAAAGAAAGCTTATCTCTATATTGTCAGAGGGGTATTGTTAGTGTTGGTGTTAGCTTTCCCACAGGCGGTGTGCTCTGCACGGCGCGAGACAAGCTGTGTACATATTGCGGTCAGCGGTCTTATCAGATGTAGAGAAACGCATGACTAGAGGGGTATTGTTGCTCACAATAACAGGTCTTGCTATCAGTTTATACAATACAATTGTATGTAATCATCTTCCTCGGAAGGTAATTGTCCGTCTATGAAGGTCGCTTTAGAAGGCCTCTGTTTGCTTTGATTGGAGAAGCTAAATAAGAGTTTATCATATTTTTATCTTGTTTTTTCTTCTTCAATGCAACTGGCTGTTGTAATTACTTAAAGAATACCTTTTGCTTTGGTCTAATCAATTTTGTAAACAAATGACACTTTTGGTGTCAAACTGCATTTTGGTATCAATCAGGTCGGATCAGTTGATTATCTCGCTGCATTTTAGAGTTGAGAAAATTTTTTTGTAAAATATGTGATACGTATACATACGCTCTTTCTAGGTTTTCAGTTAGTAAATGGAAAATTTACTAACACGGGGCACGACTGTGACTGTAAGATTTGGCTCGGACTGATTTGGATTTTGTAAGGTTCAAAAGTTATGTAGATCCTTTTATGTTCAATATTTGCAGTTTCTGTTAACATATAATTTGCGATGACAATAATGATTTTGAAAGGACTTTCAAGTATTTGTTATTGAATGGATTGGTGTATGGTTTGAGGAAGTACATGGTATGACACCTTCATTTGTTATTGAATGGATTGGTGTATGGTTTGAGGAAGTACATGGTATGACACCTTCATTTGTTATTGAATGGATTGGTGTATGGTTTGAGGAAGTACATGGATTGGTGTATGGTTTGAGGAAGTACATGGTATGACACCTTCATTTTGTTTTGTCTTTTTAACAATAAGTTTTGTTTTTGTAAAAATCTGAAAATTGTAAGGTCAGTAATTAGAAGGAAAAACTGGGTATTATTATTTATTTATTATCTGAATAAAATCTGAATCTAAATGAAGTAAATCTACTTCCTTTGCAATATCTGTCATTGGTATCAAGCTGCTTGTACATGGGCCAATAATTAAACAAAATTCGCTAAAATGTAGACAATTTTTATGGGCATTCGAGTGGAAACTTGTCGAAGAATTCAGTTTATGTTCTTTTTCAAGCGTGTAATGCATTTACCCATGAGCAACGATCAGTCTCTAAAACGTTTCACGGTAGTATTTTTAATGAATGTAACGACAGCCAGTAGTATTTTTAATAAACATAACAGCAACAATCAGTCTAAAAGCAAGTCTATTGTGTTGATGGACGTTACAATAAAGCTCTAGGTTTTTGACCTGCGAATTAGATGAAGGTTATTGCTTTGAGCCTCGGGCATGTAGAACCTAGAATGAAAAAAAACATAATCATGGGTATAAAGCATATTATTTGTTTTATCGGTCCAAATGATCATTTATATTGCAAAATTATAGCCGCAACTATTCTTATTGTTTGGGATGCGTGTCGTATTGTTAATTGTGAGCCGATTGTCTTAAAGTTTACAAGTTATTCACTAAGTAAGAGGCTGCAGCTGTGCAGTGCAGTGAGCGACTTGAGTCACTTCTTGTTTCTCTTGTTATTTTGATGTAATTAAAGCGCTAGGGATGGGATTATTTTATGGCTAAGAATTTAGAAAAAATCTTTTTTTAATTCTAGGTGAGTTGATAACATGTTCTTTTCGATTCTATCCTTATCCACTCGTTTATTTTGATCCATTTTGCCCCACAATGTGACTTCTTAATTATTTCATAATAACAAAGTTATAGTCCAAAGTTGACCGTTAATATGACCATTTACACTTGGATGAATTAATAACAAATATAATACTCGACGTCGTGAAAGATTATCATAAATTATTAATTGTCAAAAATTTGGATGGCACTAGATGGCTAACCATTGGACCATGATTTTATGGAGAATGCTGACCATGTGGTTAGTTAAAACTTCAAACTTTTTTGTTAAAGGTTGACTTGCAACAAAATTCACATTACAGTTATTTAGTATCAAAAGATTCACCATGTCTTACTCTGCTGTGTTGTAGGTGCAAAATATAAAGAAATGTGATTACAAGCTTTTAAAAGCTCAAAAACGAACAGTTAATCGCCACCATCACGAAACTGCCGTAGATTAGATTCCCTTTCCAAAACGGCTCAAATGGGACGTAGTTGAACAAGATGGCTTCTGTTTACACTTTCAAGCAACCTCATTCGTTGAAATATTTTTACAAATATACTTCACGCATTCAATAAAACCATGTCTATTGTCCTTCAAAACCATTTACAGTGGGTTTTGAAATTGATATTTCAAAACCCACTGTAAAAATTCGTTTAATTTTTTAACCTTAGCTCGAAGGAGTGTATATCATCCTCTGATAAACATGATGAGCCTGTTGGTCATCTGTGATAGTCGTAAAATGTTGCAGAAAGTATTCGCCCTGTTTGGCAGGAAGTATGGGTCACATGATCAGATTACGACTAGATGATTAGACCAAGCCTAAACCAAACTGTAAAGTAGTGAGCAACTATATTTAATACGGGCTTTTTGATAAAACCCGAAGTCTTTGTCATAAACTAGTGCTACGAGAAGTTTTATATTGAGCTTTTTATTGACCTTTCAATTCATGTGAGAACATCATGTGTCAAAACAATAACCAAATAGTTTGACTAAGTCAGAGAAATAAATTGTTTCCAATTTACGGCGGTTTTGTGGTGGCGGCGAGTAACTGTTCGTCTGAGCTTTTAAGAGCTTGTAATCACATTTCCACATATTTGGCACATACAACACAACTGAGTAAGACATGGTGAATCTTTTGATACCAAATAACTGTAATGTGATTGTTGTTGCAAGTCAATCTTTAAAAACTCTGGTTTTTGTTAAATTAGAATTAGTAAAGGCTGCAAGGTACATATGAAGAGCTACTTTGTCTGCTAAAGCCGTCATAAGATAGAGCGGGTACCCCCATAAAAGTATGCTTTAGTTCATTTGCTTCATTCTACAGCCTAACAACCTACAATAGCTACTTAATATAGGGTATAAATAAAATAAATACATCATAATAAGCTATGTAACAAACAAACTTTTAAAAAAGCAGCAAATAAAGTAATAGTCAATAATTGGTAACATTCTCGAGCTTCTGCACTTTTACTTAAGATACTGACATGTTATGAGGATGTCCTAATGTCAGACATTGCATAGTTTCAGGGGTGGATTCTAATATTTGCTCAACTTCTACATCGTAAGTTGGAAAATCGGTTAAATTAATCTGATTGTAGGTAGAGGTTTTACTGTATGGTTAGGTGATGGTAGGTAGAGGTTTTATTGCATGGTTAGGTGATGGTAGGTAGCGATTTCACTATATATGGTAAGGTGATTGTAGGTAGACGTTTACTTTATAGTTAGGTGATTGTAGGTAGTGGTTTTACTCTATGGTAAGGTGATTGTAGGTAGTGGTTTTACTCTATGGTAAGGTGATGATAGGTAGAGGCTTGATTAGAATCAGTTAAAACAGTTTGACTTTATGAAAAAACAGTTTTTAAATACAAACATCACATAAAAACAATAAATTCCTTTATAGATGTCTACTCGGAAAGTCCTGATCGGTTAGCAACCCTAATTCCACGCCTCATGTCTCTTTCACATGTTGTCAATTCCGAGGTCAAGTATGAAGAACAACTACTACAACTGCTGGGCACCATGGACGCCATACTCTCTATGTCTCACAACCATCAGTATTCAGACACTAACAATATGTGTTTGTTAGATAAGTCAAGTGATAATCCGGACAAGAGTATTTCTATAGGCTGACAGCTATTCGTGACAAAGTTGACAAAATTGTTAAATAATCCTAGGCGACTTTATGTATTGTTTGGATATGAAGAATGACCTCAATAAATATAATATGTATAGAAAAGAGTGGCGTATTTGATTTAAGGCAGCAGTTGACAATAATGGCATTGTTGTTTACATTGCATCTGACACCATTTAGTGCAGTACAAGAGATGGCTTTAGCATGCCAGGGCAAGCTTGTAAATAGCCTCAATTCTGTTTGAATAGCTTATCACGTGTCTACGGTTACACCAAGCCTTAATGAGTAAACTATAGTAAACAGTTGATTGGCTATGGCTAAGACTATTCTCACGATATGACTGAGGGGGTTTTCATGTCAGCGACTTAACAAAATGACTCGGGACAACTCTCTAAGTCGACTTCCAGCAAGCTATGTCTGTCCATCTGCATTTGCAAAGATTGAGTCTCTAGTCGAGCCAGTCTTCTAGCGTTAATCCTACACAACTGCTGTTCTAACTCATGGTTACGTTTGTACATTTGGGCGTATGTTCGTTGCAATTGTTTTTGGTACTGCATTACTTTTTCTTTTTCATCTTGCCATTTCCTTTTTTCACCTTTAAATTTTTCTTTGTCGTCGGCGAGTTGTAGCTCTTGCTTTTTTATCTGTTGTTGGAGTTGTCCAATCGTGAGGCTGTTTTCTCTATCAGCCTCACACTTTTGATCTTCTAGCTCGTTTATGGTCTTGACGAGACGGTCTTGTTCGCGAGTGCCTAACGACTGCTGCTCTTGAAGTTTTCTAATTTGAATGTCTAAGTCTTTGTTCTGTTGTCGGAGCCTGTCACATTCGCAGAGCTCACGGGTTAGTCGATTGTTGAGCTCAGTGTTCCTTTGCTTGAGCTCGGCGAGCTGTGCCGATAAGTGCTCCTGACGATCTTGGTCTATCTTGTTTTGCTGTACATTTATTGCCAGCTGTCGGTTGTCTATCTCCAACTGCACTATTATTTGTCTTAAATCCGATTCTCTATCATGTTTAGTGTCCTGCTGTGCGCGTAGCCTACGATGATATTCTTCGGCTAAGTCTTTCATTTGAGTCTCCCATTCTACCCTTTTGTGCTCATGTACTCGGACTATTGCATTTTCATTCAGTTCCATTGTACGACGCAGTTTAAGAATTTCGGCTTCCTTTTCTTGAAGAAGACGATCAAAATCCCCATTTACAATCATGGGGCATTCGTCATGCGTTTCAAGGTCCTTTCTGATACTGATTTGAATTGGGCTGGCATAAACGATATCAGAATCCTTTGACATGGTTGACGCGCTGTTGCTGCAAGCTCCGCTGGATGGGTCATATGATGAGTAGCCTTCATCATATGAGATGGGTGTGAAGGAGGCACTCTCTGGGCTAGATGACTCGTGTCTTTTGCCAGGCATCACCGGTCTGAATGCAATCGGTCTCACCACAATTCTGTTAGAGTTCTACAAGAGGACAGTATACGGGTTAGCTGGATTCTCAAGTGTGTCCAGCTGCAACGACGCTAATTACATTTCAACATCAAATTATTAGCCACCGTTGATTTGCATTCACACTGTTTGCTTAGACTTCATCAATAATTTATCTGACATTATTCATCTGTCTATATTCATTCACTGGAGAGTAGAGACAGAATTGAACATTTCAAAGGTTTCATCAAGGGCTCTTGCTCATATGCTCTGATGGTTATAAGAGGCCATCAGATGCGCACATCCTGTCAACTGTGTAATAATACTAATTCATCTATGCATACACCTGAACCCTCTGTGAAAGCCACGTATGAATACCCATGATTATGGGCATTGTGAATCTCGTGTTTGAAGTCAGCCAGCATTTTGGTAAATATTTAGCAAAATTCAAAAAGGAAATTATTATTTTACAAAATAATTAATAATAACAAAGTAGTTTTGTTTTATATAGTTAGAAACCATTTTAATACAATATTTAAACTTTTGCATTAAATTCTATTGATATATTACATTTTGCACAAAAGCATAGAATAGCATATTTTGTGCGTATAAGGATATCTAGTTGAAGAAAGTGCATATATAAGTTCTTTATTCCATTCATATAAGCTCAAAATAAATTAGGAATTATTCTTGGTGTTCAAAGTCTGGCATGTTTGTGTACTGACTGACTAGCTAGGAATCTTATCAGCACTCCCTGGCGAGTTCAAATTTCTTTTGAAACAGAGAAGTCTAAGCAAAGAAATGACATCAGAAAGTTTATAAGATCAAACTAGCTCCATTGCAATGTTATTCCCAAATATGGTGAAGATATATCTTCTATTATGGCCAAATACCAATCAACAGAATAAAAGTATGAGTTGTAGTATTAAGTGCTCATATTATGAGTCGCTAGCATAACTTTGATGTTCCGTATAGACCAAAGCATTTATCTAATCTTTTCTACAAATAAAGACAGTAAATGGTTACGACAATGCATGTAGCTGAAATAAGTGCAGATTTGTCTATTTGTAGCCCAGGGTGTTCTCCATTATGACATATTTAATCCTTGTCTGATATCTGGGTAACTCTGCTTGACATTGATAGCGCTTATCAAAGCACCCAGTTGCTAAATGCGCAAAGCTCTGTTTATAGATAACTTATCATGAATCGACTACAGACACGCATTAAAAGAGTTGTATGACAGCTAAAAACAAAAGTTTTACTTACCATCTCTGATACCCTCATAATTTTTTCTAAAACACTGCGCTACACGATGTCTACCACACCAACAAAATACAAAGACGCCGTCTTAATGGTTGTTTGTACCAAAAGCGTCCCGCGATCAGCAGTTAGAAGTAAATAATAACGGTGAACTTATCAATATCATAAACAAGCTATCACATCAAGAGCCAGCTTATAACAACACCAACTCTTTGTGAAGCTACTACAAAAGCCAGTTGTCTGAAGCCAGCTAGCACTAGCATTTCAAAATAGACTTTTGTTGTGATCAAAGTAAAATCCTATCAAAAACTGTGTTCCTACCTTTCGATACCAGTGCGGTGAGTTCACAGAGGCCCATCGTCCGCGATCAGACATTACAAGTCGAACTTACTGACTTTCTGTATGCTGTTCGTTAGAGACAACGGAATACGCAGCCTTCCCTCACTAGCACCTACCGAGTTGTGTCAACAGATCGTTTGCTTTGCGTGGTATTATCAGAGAATAGTCAATAATGAAAAACGTCCTTACTAACACGGTGACTCTACGGGAATATTAGATCAAATATTATCCACTGAGAAGGCTTTATAATTGCATAGTCGTCGTGGTAACTCAGCTAATTACACGCCATTTATCAAGGCTCCGTGGACATTGTGACTAGATATTGGCAACGCTTTTTAACAAAAGCCTTCTTGGGTCAGCATATCCTTTTCTGGTCTAACGGTTAGCACACATGATACTCGCTTCAATACAGCATTGTTCTATTATGTACCTTGGGTCTTGCACACGTAAACTACAATGTTTGCTATTAATACCAACACGTGAGGAAATGTTTAGCTCAACCTATGGCAAACCATAACAGTATTTGTTTAATGGCGCCGTTTACAGACATTTAAAACTTGCACTATTTCCTTATGGAAAAATCTAGAAATCAGGGTTGTGCGTGTCCGTGTCTTGTTAAAATATTTTATGTTCTTTAGTAGTATTGTGTGATTCAATTTAGATACATTTGTTATAGTCATTGTACCCCTTCATTCAGCTTCACTGCTTTACAATATCTCTTCTAGTATTTCAATAGCTATATATTGACCAATTACAGGTTTTCAACTTATTTCAATTTACATGATCTGAACAAATTGCAGACAACAGCTAGCAATAATATCATTGCTAGCTGCTTTAACAATTTTCTACGTAATATCCATTCTCTTAGTAGAAAAAGGTATTTTAAACGTTTTATGTCAAACCAATTGATTTTATTGGGTGTTGCCCTTTTTCCTTTTTTGTTGTTTTATGATTCTTTTATTGCATAATTCGAAAAACATTTCTGTTGGAAATGAAATTATTGCTAATAAAGGAA
Source organism: Watersipora subatra (assembly GCF_963576615.1). NCBI lineage: Eukaryota > Metazoa > Bryozoa > Gymnolaemata > Cheilostomatida > Watersiporidae > Watersipora > Watersipora subatra. The sequence goes on from NC_088708.1 coordinate 50,891,186, forward strand.
TATATAATATTTAATGATACCACACGCATTATCATAGTTTCAAGCTGTGATTCTCTTAAAATGTAACGAATCCCATGTGTGTTTGTGAGAGCAGCGCTGACTTTGAAGCAGATTTAAATTAATACCACCATTAGCTTTACTCAAAAGGCCACTTCCTCACTGGAAGAAGCTAATCATTGCATATCAACGGAGACAATATCCGTAGTGGCACACGCTATTAAATACTTTGGCCTTGCTTTTAACGACTTTCTATCCTTAATTTGTTCACTGTGTATAATTACTCTCGCGTCTCATTGCTGTTATTCTTTCTTTGATGATTTTGTTGTCTTGTTTTTATAAGCAACTCAACACGGTGCCAGAGTCTAGATGAGTCATAACGCCTTGCACAACAGAACAAAAGGAAAATCCTAAATCAATGAGCTCGCGGCTCACACAAAGGCCTTTGGCCTGATTCACTATCGGATGACTAATATTATTACTTTGAATATACTAATAAATTATTTATACTAATAAGCATAAAACAATGAATAACGGTAACCTAGACTCCTGGAGTGGCATGTCTGGAAAGGCTGTGTTATTGTGCATTGCTCTTTTGCATTGCAATGTGAATTCATTCCTTGTCTAATCTTCAGTACTTTGAACATCTCAATATCAGTTTGAATTTCGTTACACAATATTACATGTATGTTTTTTCTTTTCAGTGTACTCATTCTTATTATCATCAATCGGCCACTGTCTATGACCAAAACTCATCTCCTACAAGGTTTTTCTTGTCAATATGCAAAGTTGTAATATTTTCAACTGGCTCATGATACCTGACAAGGTCGTGAGCCAGTTTTTATAGACTCCAAGAAGTCTCATTGCATTTGTCGAAAAACGTTAAAAAACCCACGCGAGTGGTCAACCGAAATTTGTGCAATGGATAGCAACATGGAATACAGAATTCAGAAATTGTATGCTCTTACTTTTTTCCATTAATTTTCAGTTTTACGGTTTATCAAAATATTTCATTACCGAAAATACCTTTTCATGAGTCTGTTATTCACCTGCCATATTTATTGCATTGTGACACTACCACTATCTTTGGCAATATTTGAATCAATCTTTCAAGGTCTTCTCTTTTCATGAGTGATATTCCCTGGGCAGGATCTATCAAGTCTGACCTTGTATATACATATATGTATACTAGCAAGTCTGACCTTGTATATACATATATGTATACTAGCAAGTCTGACCTTGTATATACATTGATGTATACTAGCAAGTCTGACCTTGTATATACATATATGTATACTAGCAAGTCTGACCTTGTATATACATGTATGTATACTAGCAAGTCTGACCTTGTATATACATATATGTATACTAGCAAGTCTGACCTTGTATATACATATATGTATACTAACAAGTCTGACCTTGTATATACATATATGTATACTAGCAAGTCTGACCTTGTATATACATATATGTATACTAGCAAGTCTGACCTTGTATATACATATATGTATACTAGTAAGTCTGACCTTGTATATACATATATGTATACTAGCAAGTCTGACCTTGTATATACATATATGTATACTAGCAAGTCTGACCTTGTATATACATATATGTATACTAGCAAGTCTGACCTTGTATATACATATATGTATACTAGCAAGTCTGACCTTGTATATACATATATGTATACTAGCAAGTCTGACCTTGTATATACATATATGTATACTAGCAAGTCTGACCTTGTATATACATATATGTATACTAGCAAGTCTGACCTTGTATATACATATATGTATACTAGTAAGTCTGACCTTGTATATACATATATGTATACTAGCAAGTCTGACCTTGTATATACATATATGTATACTAGCAAGTCTGACCTTGTATATACATATATGTATACTAGCAAGTCTGACCTTGTATATACATATATGTATACTAGTAAGTCTGACCTTGTATATACATATATGTATACTAGCAAGTCTGACCTTGTATATACATATATGTATACTAGCAAGTCTGACCTTGTATATACATATATGTATACTAGTAAGTCTGACCTTGTATATACATATATGTATACTAGCAAGTCTGACCTTGTATATACATATATGTATACTAGCAGGTTCCCTGATACTAGACCGTAGTAACAATTTTCCATCGAGTGTGAAAGTACTTATAATAGGACAATTCCTTTTGAACTCAGTATCGTTTTGAAATTCCAAGCTTGCAAAACTCGATAAAAAGGTAAACAGAAATCAAGTAGAACAAATAGTTTTTTCTCACTTTAAAAAAAATGATGTTTTAGGGATAACTGAAGAAACAATGATTGCAGGACACCTAAACTGATATAGTGTGTATATTTGTTATAATTAGAAAAACAAATATTTTTAAAGTAACTATTTTGTTGCTGAGGAGAAGAAACTTTCTAACTTTGTATATTTTGATCCTTCCTGACTAAGAACTTCAATTGGTGTGTCATTAGAAACTGATGTTCTGTCAGAAGCTATTTTTTTATTTCTCGGTCGGTGAGAAGTGCCCTCGGCATTTTGGCGATATTTCAAGAATTAATAAGCCAATCGACGTGAAGCTTTGGAATTAGGCTTGAAACGTATTACTCATAAAGTGATCGAAAAATCATAATTTCACCTAAACCGGAAATGCGGAAAAACAAAGTGAAACTACTCAGCCGAGTTTACTTTCACGTAAGATCAAGTGAGAAAACAACTCCCAAGTTATTTTGGGCGCAGGCTTCAAAGTGTTAAAACTGTGTTGGCCCAATTTCTATCAATCATTGGTGACAATAGTTTTACTGATCTCTTAACGTATTGGCCTTTCATCGATCAAAGGTGTTTCACAAACAGCAGTTCATAATGCTGCATCATTGTCTCAAATTGCACCTCTTATATTTCCAACATGTTTCACAATGTTTGCATCGCATGTCACGAAATCGGAAGGCTCTGTACTGTATTGTATTCACCTGCTACTACTAGTTCTAGAGGTTGGTAACAGCCTATTTCCTACCTTGAGTAACGATCCACTGATCCTCGCAGGACGTGGTGAATTCCTGCCATCATCTACAGGTTTAATCTCCGTCTCATTTTTTGCAACTTTGCCATCATTTGCCTCAGACACTGTGGGTACAATCGAGGAGTCCTTCATATCAGCGTTAATGTCATCATCATTGTTATTGTTAGTTTTAAGTTTTTCCTGTGCTATATGGTCATAGAACTTCAGATCTGTTGCATCTGCTATCTTTCCAGAAGTCTGTGGAGAGGAAGCAGTTCGTTTTGTTGTCAACGATTGGTCAGATTCATCACTGATGGTTGTACCCATTTTGATCTCTTCTGCCTACAAGCCTGCCATCAATAAATTCCACTTCGTTAGTTAATTGCCTACAGATGGAAATCTAATCAGATCTTTATACCATAGCTTTTCATGGCATCAACTTTTAATAAGCATTCTAGTATTGACTTAAGGGTATTTATTTCCTGCGCTGGGTGTCACAACATGTAATTTTCTTCCATATATTTCAAAAACTAATACTCCATCCGTTGAAACATATTAATTACGCCATTTGATTCTGCAGCTGTGAACAGGCTATAGCCACTGACACCTATCTTCTTAGTTAAATATAATCCCAGAAGGTGTTATGTAAAGTGTTGCACTCTCCAGAGTATTAATAGCATCTTAGCCCAGTAAGAATATTTATTTAATAACATTGACAAGCACTTCAAGAAGCCTTAAATTTCATACTTCACACTCTGCTAACTTAGCAACCAGACAAAGTGCAAATCTAATAAAACCATAGCGGATCACGGAGTGCTAGCAGCGTGATTTGTCTTTAACTAATATCATAGGTTCTCCTACAGGTGTGCACTGCACAGTATAACTCAAAAATGCTCAAACTATCATCGTGAAAGCCTTAATTGAATACAATGTATAATTAGAAAAAAAACCAACTTTATAGACATTGATTCACAACTCTTACCTTATTCTTCAGTGTATTTACGTACTTGCAGTTTAAGGTGATACAAAACAGTTTTGTCTTTTATCATCGTTAGTTATGTTGTTGATGTAGTGATATATCTTTAAGCACTGAGTCAAACCTTATCACTGAATAGATGGGACAGATATGGAAAATTCTTTGTCTCGTTTTATCATAGCGCAAACATAAATCATCAAGTAGTGTCGTACAAATATTACTAGTAAAAATTTCTTTTTGTAGCCAGCCCTAAACCTCAACATTGAAAAGCATTTAGTTAAGAAACGTACCTTTTCTGTTATGGCTTCACTTCAGTGACAGGAGAGGGCACCTGCCTTCATGAGATCGTATAACACCAATATCATAGTATCCATTTATTGTACTGAAGTGAACATATTGTATCGGATAAAATGCCTTGAGAATTATAATCTGGCCTTTGTTTGCACAAGCCTGTCCATTATTCATCGACTTCTATAAAATGCCAACAATATCGTATTCGCGATCACTTCTCAGCCTGACTGAGGTTATACACCGCATAATAGCATTCATCAGTATCAATATGCCAGTGTGTTTGTCAAGTTATTTTCAGTTTAAAACAATGCAAGCAAGTTTTCGACAAGGGAGGAACGGTCGTTTGTTGCCTTTGTAAGGTATAATTGAAAAAACAGCTGTAGTTAGTGGTTAATCATTCAACTGCCAGACATTAAAAGACTTTGTTTACGTGCTAACAAACTACTCCTGTGTACCAATGAAATGCAGATCAAATGCCTCACAGTTTTCTCAAAACAAACAATAGATTTATTGTTACCTTTTCAAGTGCTTCACTTACACATCTAAATACATGCCTGATATTGTGCAACTCTAGACCAGACCTCTCATCCTTATAATAATAACACAGTTATTATAATTATTATTATATTATTAAGTCGATATAATTATTATTATATCTCATAGATATAATAATAATAATTATATCTATTGCATCTCTGTTTGTCAGCTCATCAGCAACCATTTATTTTCTGCTGCCTTTGATTTTCATGAAATAATTTAGTCAATTATTATTAACATAATGTTATTGTACAGTTTTATATTTAATCATATGTTTGGTGAATGCTCGGTAACTGTATTGATGCTCAGTCATGATGTATTGTTCTGTTTAGCTCTAAAGCACTCTAGGAGACCCAAGGTGAAATTGTCCCTCTCACTGCTCCTTTGGTAGTTGGTAAAAATTAGACTATATTATATCTACTGTCATAAACATCTGATTTCATATTACTATTTCATCTATAAAATATAATTCTATACACATTTCTTGTGACAGTATAATTTTGATAAGTATTGAATTTAAGATAATAAAAGCATTGTTCAGAAAAGTCGAGGCGATAGCGCACTCTTGTAACAAGCGAAGCATCTATTACATTCTGGTAAGGCCTCAAATGTGATAGCATCACCAGGTAGTACTTTTAAATAAAAAACCCTAAACCTGTAATAAACAGAAATTCTAAAGTGGTAGCATTGTTGGAATGATATGCAAAGCTTGCTTCAGTTGTAGAACGCAGTTTTAGCCAGTGCTTCTAGCTAGCTAGTTTCTGCTATACAATCATTTATTGGTTTCTCTTCCATATATATTTTATTATTTGAGCATTTCAGTATATCTACAGACACGCCGATGTAAGTTATAATAGCACCGTTTACATGATGCTACGAGGATCTAAAATGTAGACTCCTACCTTTATGTATATGCATCTTCCTGCAATCTTAAATAACCGTTGCATATTGGTTTTAAGAGAATGTATACAAGGAAAAATGCTAATAATTTCTGACTAGACACTTTACATGATGCTCAATCCTGGTGAAAAATGATGGCTCGACTAGCTAGTATATTTTTACTCTTGTACTAACTTGCTTTGTAGCTTTTCAGCCCAGTATGGCTTGAGTCGCTGACACTTAATGCATGTAATCCGCCTACACACTCAAATGAGATTAGGTTGTTGAAAATAACAAACTTTGCTTTAGTTGAGAATAAATGAAGGCTAACTGGGGCTAACTTCACTGAAATGAAATTGGTGAATCATTCCTAAGAGTGGGATATCAGTCATGTTATTGGATCATGCAAATTTGATTTAAATTATAGATGCTTAACTGCAACTATAAGACGACAATGAACACAGTTAACAATAGTTCATAGAATGAACTGGCTAAAAAATTATTTAGCGTAGCAAGTACACCAAATTGGCCGAGTTATTACAGTAGGGAGTTTTCTATTATTGAAGTCAATAGAGCAGACAACTCTACCAATTTTGCTCGTGATAGTCTCACTAGTTAATTATTCGCGCATGATGCACTGCAAACGTTGACAAAAACTTTATTACGGCTAGGTTCGACGAGACGATTCGTGAAAAGATATACAAGCACTGCTAATTACTTAATCTATATAAGCATTAAGCTGCTTGGGTTTCGTGTTGGTATGTGATTTGTGTTGGTGTCAGAGCCATCGAGTGTAACTCGATGGCTCTGTGTTGGTGTATGTGTTTTGCGTTGGTATGTGTCTTGTCCCTCTCTTTGTAAATGTTTGGCCTTAAGGTCAAGGCTTTTCAGCAATCGCAAACGCTGACAACCGTATTTACAAGACGGGAGCTGAATACGAAAACTGACCTTTCCAAGATACATTTGCAGAGTTCAAGGTTGTTTGCGCTCGCAACATTTTCAACATACTGCTTTTAAGTTCGTTCCAAAGCAGCTTACTCTACCGGTTTTCACTTGCTACCACGATTGTTTTGTAGTAGAATCTGAAATATTTGTTTATTTTACGATAAGTTTGTAATTAAAAAATCAGGCAGGTAAAAATTATATAATCGACGCCGACCAGATGTTTCGCCGGATTTGTAGTAGCATTGCTACATCTGTTTGGTCAACGTCAATGGTAAGGATTTCACTCGTTCGACCGGTATTGTACTTTTTGGTGAACTGAATTAGCTTTGCTTAATTGTATCTCTTTACTAACAGTATCTCGTGGAGCCAGGCATCACCGATCGCATGAGAAGGGTTGATAAAAATCCTGTGAGGCTGAGGAATTTTCTAAAATGAACGAGTAACTATTAAATGTCAGAGGTGTTTGTAAATTTAAAAGCAATGTCTCGATTCAATCCAATTCTCATCATAAAATTCAATTCAATTCTTATTTTTGCATCATAGATCTGGTTAGAATCGATTCATCTCAATTCAATCAGCAGCACACTACAATTCAATTCTTAATTTTTTAGGTATCCTAACTTCCAATGAATTGATTCAATTCAGTATTTTAGATAAAATCAATTCTCTATCAATTTACCCTCTGTCCACTAGCTAGCCTATACAGCCTTTGCTCTGAATAGAAGTTGCTCACCCACACAAATGTTGTTGGATAACTCCTGTGCAAAATAATCTTGGAAATAAAATAACCATTGATTGTTGCAGTTTATTTTACCATATATCATAGGACAGTTTCTCAATGCACTTGGTGGCTAAATTAAAAAAAATGTAAGTTTTGTTAAAGTTGCTGGAGTCATCCTCGATCCACCGGGGCACTGGTTGCAGACAGAGCGCATAGAATTTCAGCCAACTTGAGCATCTGCCTCTTGTGTTTACTCCAACACTTTATACAGGGACCTGTGTAAAAGTTTTCAGGGATGACAATCAAATTTCTTTCTACAAATTGTCCAGAATGCGTATTGAACAGCCCAGAGCATAACATTTCTCATTTATAGAGACTAGCTACCAGATTTGAATTATTGCCAACACTCGAGTGATATCACATATGATTAGTTAACACCCCACTACACATAGCTTAAAGTTACGGCAGCAAAAGCAACCACCAGCAAAACAATAATTTCTGCCAGCTGACATATACAAACAACCAAAATTAAATAATACAGGTGAAATTACCTTTGTGTAGCAGCCAACTCATGATATTTAAGTAGTTCACCCTCTAAGCCAATATCACACACTGAAGGAGCAATGGCTCCCTTCTTCAGTTTGATGAACAGGCTTAATGCGTCCTCCTTTGGCTCTTTGACGACAACAGGTGCCACTGGCTGAGCAGAATGTGGCACCCATTTCTTGAGTTCTAAAAGCAAATACAAGTTAGTGAAAGCTATTAGAGGGAGAAAGAAATTTAAAAGCATTATAGGTAAACTGCATGCAGCAAATTGAAATAGTGTATTGAATTATTGCCAATGCATGCATTGCTACACCAGGACTGCAATTATTATTACATACCACCATGTCCACCATCTAGTGTACACACTGTCAAAAGATTGCCAATATGAACTAAGTTGAATGTGTCTATACATACATATACATACATATATAGACATTTATATGTATACCTTTGTAATTTTTTGTTATGGTACTGTTGTTTATAGAAAAATCTATTTATTAATCAATTTATTCAATTATTTTTTCGTAACAAAATCTTAACATTCATTATAATAATTATTGTTTATTTATTAACCACCACGAACAGCAAATTACAAGCGAATGTGGTGATTAACAAATAAATAGATAATAATTACAGCAATTAATTGTTTAGATAATAGATAGTTGAAGATAGTTTGAAATATACCAAAAAATGAAGAGCTTAGGATAGAGCAATAATAATTAAAGATAATGCTTTTTCTCTCATTCATTTACTACATTTAACCTCCTTCATTCATCTCATATTTAACACAGCACAATAATTACCTAAATAAATAACAAACTACTCACCACTGCAGGCACTGCTTTGTCTGGAAAAAAGGTGGCATCATCGCTAGTGCAATTCTATCAGTAGTGTCCATCATATCTATAATATGATAATAATACTGTAAAAAGAATGGATGTTGTTGTTAATAACTTGATAAAATACATCAATTAAATATGGAATAAATTAGTGAAATCGCCAGACTACTGAAACTACTTATCCAGCGAGAGAAAATCTTGTCAACAAACCACAAAACTGAGAACAACTAGACCAGTGAATTAGGTTCAACTTACCATTGAGTCCTGAGTGATAAATTTAAACCACTGCATAGGATGAGGCCTGATGCATGAATGAGATGCTGTTACATTTGTTTGCATGGCGATCAAGAAGTCCTTTACTAATGCTAGAACCACCCAAGCTTAATTCAGTCCTGGAGTTGTCTCGCGCCAATTTTCGAACGAACTGGAGGCATAAACCCCATACAGGTTGCAAAGTTGATGCAAAGAAAACCCTCAACTAGTTTTGTCTGAACCAATATGAGTAGATCTGCTTAGTCATGAAAAGTAAAACAAGCCATCCATCATGTATGGTAGACACCTGCGATGCCGGAGAGGAAGAAAAGAGGATGACAAATCTTTTACGCTGTCATTGCTTATGCTAACTGCAGTTAAATGATTTGCTGATAAACACAGCACTTTTTAATGTCCTTTAATAGTATATTCTGTATCGCCAACAATCCAGCTTCTGATGAAGTTTTTATATGTCTAAATGAATTTAAAACACTTTATAGCCTTTGGAGTTGTGGCGTTTTTAAGCAAAAGATCTTATTTGAAAGCTAGTTTATTTAAAAATTATGTAACGCGAGTTTGTTTGTAATTCAGTGACGTCTAAAAGACTTTGAAAAAGTTTTATAGATCTACTAGCGCAAAAAAAATATCAAGAATGTTGCGTTTGATTAGGCTTACTAGTATATGAGGAGAATTTTATAGTACGTAGGCCTAAGTCTGAGGAACTTTATGTAATTTTTTAGCCTAGCATTATTTTTAATAATTAGGCTACTTTTGGCAGAATTTTTTAGACTACTTTGAAGGTCATGCCGATATAAAGTCAGCCATAGGAATGATTCTAGCAATATCGTTTAGGTGAAGCAAAGTGTAATTGTTTGGTTTTTAAATTAACTCAGTTGTGCTATTGTTGTTTGTTATTTTTATCAAATAATACATTTGTTCTATTTGATTGTAGTAGTATGAGTGATCATGTAAAATTCAGCTCAGCTGTTATAATCTAAAAGATTTTTGAGCTGTTAAGTAATGTAGCATTTGACAAAGTCCCACAATTGGCTGGACATACAAGTGCTGTTCAAACACCAAGCTAGTCCAAGGTCAAGCATTGAGTTATTACTGAACGAAAGCATGAAAACACTGTTAGGGGCTCAGATTCTTGGATCCGGAATCTTGCAATATTACTACAATGATAATGAAATCCATTTTATCGTAGATAGCCGTGATAACAGTATAATTAGAGATATTTATATATATTTGATTGAGGTAAACCAGACAATTAAACTAACGGTGTATGTTTCCTTCTACGATACAAAAATTTGTGTGTTGTGTGTATAAAATCGGATATTCAATTTTAATGTAGTTGTTTTATGCCATAGACCAATTAACTATAGCATAGTTAATAGGTCTATGTTTTATGCTAACACTCACACTGAAATCTCTGCCAAATATAAATAGCTTATGTTTAAAAATATTGAAATTACCTTCTAAAAATGGAGTGCTATTTGAATGTGTTAAGTTTGTGTATCATAAGACAAAGTTGGTCAATAATTTTTCTCCTAGTCTGGAAGAAATTTATGCCATTCATCTTTGTTTAACTTAAAGGTTAACTTGCAACAAAGTTCACATTACAGTTATTTGGTATCAAAAGATGTGTTGTAGGTGCAAAATATGTGGAAAAGGTGATTACAAGCTCTTAAAAGCTCAAAAACGAAAAGCCGCCGTAGATTGAAATCAGTTTATTTCTCTGATGTTGTCATTACATCTGGTTATTGTTTTGTCGCGTGATGTTCTCGCATGAATTGAAAAGCCAATAAAAGATGCAATATAAAACTTCTCATAGCACTAGTTTATGACAAATACTTCGAGTTTTACCGAAGATCCCGGTATCAAATATAGATGCTCGCTACTTTACAGTTTTGTTTCGACTTGGTCTAATCGTCTAGTCGTAATCTGATCATGTGACCCAATACTTCGCAAATAATTTCTGCAGAACTTTTCGATTATCACAGGTGATCAACAGGCTCGTCATGATTATCAGACAATGATATGTACTCCTTTGTGCCAAGGTTAAAAAAATTAAATGAATTTTTACGGTAAGTTAAAAATATCAGTGCTGAAAGTGACAGCATTACAATGACGATAAAATAGACACGTAAGGACAATAGACATAGTTTTATAAAATGCATGAAGTATATTTGTAAAAATATTTCGACGAATGAGGTTGCGAGAAATTGTAACAGAAGCCATCTTGTACAACTACGTCCCATTTGAGCCGTTTTAGAAAGAGATTCCAATCTACGGCGGTTTTGTGATGGCGGCGATTAACTGTTCGTTTTTTAGCTTTTAGGAGCTTGTAATCACATTTCCACATATTTTGCGCCTTCAACACAGCAGAGTAAGACATAGTGAATCTTTTGATACCAAATAACTGTAATGTGAATTTTGTTGCAAGTCAACCTTTAAGTATTATTGGCAATGTACTAAAACATACCGCAAAACCTCTATTTGAGCGCCACCTTTATTTGACTGCTACCTCTCATAGAATGCCACTTCAGGTTGAAAATACAGTGCCACCCTTTAATTGAACACCACCCCTTTTAGAACGCCACTTTGGCATTCATTAGGCTTGATCTTTACAAACTTATAATAGAAAGTGATCAGCAGAAGTGTCTGCAAAATAGTGCTAATAATGACTTGGTTATATCAATAACAATTAATCCTTTTATGTTTGCTGTAGTGGTTGCTATAGTTTTAGAGATGGTGTGCCTGAAAAGATCGGTCGTCACAATTGTCAAAACTACACTCTGATTCGAAGTCACTAAGGTGTAAATCCAATCCCTTGTTTTCAGATTTGTCCATAATGTGGTTTATAACCTGACCTGAAGACTTTAAAATGTTTTGATGAATGATGAGAATACTTTTGATAAACATCGTTCAATGTAATAGCAGCCATTGTTAGGGCATATTTAAATTCCTTTTTCAACTTCAAAGCTTTACGATTTTTTCTTTAATGCTTTGAAAGTAACACCATCAAAATAATTAATACTGCGTCCGTCTAATATGCTTTACTCAGAGTAGTTCCTTGTTTAACTCGGTCTGATACATCGACATATATGTAAAACGGTTTAGCAAAATGTTGAAACCAACGGCAATAATCTCGCTCTGCCTGAAGGGAAATGCAAAATATAGGCGACATTAGCTTCGCTCATAAAAGGGTTAAATTTATCTTTCCCAAATTCTGATAAGCTAGTCGACAAATAAAGTACCACCCTTCATTTGAATGTCACCTCTAATAGAATGCCACTATAGCAGAAGGGTTGAAAAATACAGCGCCATGGCGTGCAAATAGAGGTTTTACAGAAGTTTTGTCACACACCATATTTTCTTTAGAGAATTTAAGTATTATCTCTGACGGCTGCTGACATCGAAGTTTTAGCATTAATACATTATTGATGATGTCTATCTCATGACCATCTATTGCTCGCTATAGAATGTTGAAGCTGTACTCACCACACAAGCTGTGACTGGTGCCACAGTATCTGTGCAACAGTGCAGGAACAGAGCTGGTTATGCCAACAAGTGGATGAAAAGGGATGTGAAACGAAGAGAACTTTCTAAACAATTCAACAACGAACGCATTCGATTAAATGCCATCAGAAAGGATGATTTTCTACCGAGAGAGCTTAAGGTAACTAAATTGTGATTGTTTAGAGGATTAGATGATAAGCAAGAATGGCTTGCGCAAGATATGCAGTGTAATATTATTTATTTTGTGAGTCATTCCGGCTATTTAAAAAGGCTGCTTAGCTGGAGTGCTGCAAGGACTATAGCTAGTGCTATCACACCACCATTTTTGCTTCCGTTTAACAAGAAACAGATTTGCTGAGTAATCATTCGATATTGTCATTTTGTAATGAATTTCATTGGCCAATCCAAAGGTAAACAAATAGTGTAATAATGATGTAAATTTTCGTTAAAATTTTTAACGTAAGTTGGTAGAGAACATGCCAATTAGCAGGCCATTATCTCAGGGGATCTGATTGCACCAGCTATATTTCTAATTACTTAATGTAACCGCTAATTTAGTACATGTTTGTCATCTGTTATATAGGCCTTATTTCTGATGAGATTTATTTATCTTACATGACATTCCTATTCATCTAGAACATTATTGCTTATATAGCTATGACTGTATAATAGGGATGAATATGGTACACAGTTTCTGTTGTTCCATCAGATTATGTATAAAGCTGTGGTCCAAATATTGTGAGGTATTTTCTCAAGGCTGGGATGATTAGACTTCTATTGCTGAAAATACATGTTGGAGACTATGCCGTCACTATTATTCTTCATTCAGGCGAGCATCTGTCGCCGCCAACAACGCTAGAGAGATCAGATTAAGTCAACGTGGTACAATGTTTTTAACCTCATCCACTTGGTATCCAGAGTGGAGTTTGGCTTGCCAAACAGCTCTGATTTTGGATTACATTGTCTACCAATTTTTCCAATTACAAAATCTTTCAGAGCTTATTTGAGGTTATTTTTTAATCTGAGACCAACTGGTGACCAACTGGTCTAGTCCCATTTTTGAGGACACTATGCGTGATTGCACGAGGCAGGCACTCATTTTGCATTCGGTTGTAAAGCTTTACGCATTATACTCTAGGGGAAGCATGCCGAGCCCATCTGTCTACGTAGCGTCTGATTTGTTATTCCGTAAGGCTACATCAGATTGAATATGCTGCTTTTTGGAGAAATATTATGTGATAAGTTCAAGTTTAATAACAAAAAATATTGCATATCTTTGACTAATTGAGACATGTTTAAACAGAGTCCTTAACTTTACCATCTAATAGTTCTTTAAGAAAAATTCACAGAATTCTCAGTCCGTTTTACGAAATAGTGTGGGTAGAGCAACTAGTATCCCTTAGTAGTTTCGTTATGAGCATTCCATCTCAATCTGAGTGACTCTTCAAATAGAAATATATACAAACATTGCAGATATTATGACTTTTGTGTTGAATGGATTGATTGGCTATGGATTGGTTATAAGTTGGTGTGCAATTTTGAAAGGCTTCTTCCATACACATTTAGCTAGACTTTGGCCGGGGCTTACAAGCTTACCATTGAAATCCCACACTGAGTGTCGGCATCTACAATCATTATGTTCATCAACCTGGTCAATTCATCTTTTCTTTATCGATTTTTTGTCACCAATATCTTTTTATTTATATTCTTTTTAATAATATCAATTTTTTTATAATATTCATTAAATCTTTATATTCAATACATGATTTAGCATCAATATCACCATGACGAGCGATTTCCATAATTCAGCCATTTATACAGAAATATAGTAATCTGTACATAGAAATCTAGTAATCTGTGACCCATTGCAGAACATATTTGGTACGCTGTTTGCAGGACCTTGCCACTCATGATATTAAGCAGCTACCAAATGACGCATATCCTACCCGTATTCACAAACGCTGTGTGATGACCTCTCGACCCCGAGGTCTCGTGAACAGATACCGTTTGAGCAGGATACAGTGGCGACTCCTCGCTGACTACAACAAACTTTCTGGAGTCACCAGGTCAACTTGGTAGTTTTGAATTTGCTACTGTTTGTACACAATCGGAGTAGCTGAGATATGGTTATGTTATATTCATTTACTACATAATATACAATCATAAAAACATATATTGTAACATGTATATTGAAAATACAAAGACTAATAAGATAGGTATTTAGAAGGCGAGCTTCTTCATAAGGAGGTACACATGAGAGTCCGCTTGAAATCCATGCAAGTTGTTGGCATCTCCTTGAAGCCTCATAAGCAGCCCTCCAAATGACACGTATGCAGACCTACAACAAATAAGATTTGTGCTCTCCATACCTATCAAGGATGAATATTCTGAAGCCCTCAGTTACAGGAAATAGACATAATAATCAATCTTCTCAGTTGTCGGTAAATTTATGAGTTGAGCTTAAAAAATACTGCATAATAGTTTTGTATAAAGCTTATCAAGCACTTTAGCTAAAACTTGAGAAATCAGAGAACACAAGTCCAAATCAATTGAATATTGACATGCCATTTTGTCCTAAAATTGGATGAAATACCAGGATATTTACACAACAATTTTTTAGCAAAGCATTACAAGCACATGACAAAGATATGTGTCACGGGGAATCCTTAGCGATGATGTCACCTGCCAATTGGATTTGTCATTCTATTAGCTTATCTACAAGAAGGATTACAGCATTGCAATACCTAACAGGAGTGTTGATCAAAGAATTGGTTTCTGTGGTGGTGCGAAGAGAACAGTTCATGTGGAAGTGATATTAGAGGTTGTGCAGAGAAAGACAACCAGCTAACCACACTGCCACACAACCCGAACACGCGACCAGCCAAGAACTGTCGCAAGATACATTGCTTGTCGATACCTGAACATCACAAGACATACCAGATAATGCATTTACAGCGTGTGCAGACTCAATGCAAATGGTTTAGCTGGTATGTACTGAGAGGTCCATCCGTGCAAGTCCACTTGGCGAGACCTTAGATCTATGGTTGACCTGAGGTAGCAACAGTCAGATACCACCAGTTGTGTTCACTGCAATGCATTGTAGAAGAGCGAAACCAACAGGGATATCTGACTGTGTGACCTCAACATATACTGTATTCTCAAGTTGCATGGAAATCCACAACAATGGGTGTGTTAGCTGACAACAACATGTCAAGCTCGCTAAACCATGGTGAGTTTTAATCTTATTGTCAAGGAAGTTAAGATAAATTCAAGATAATACAAATTCCGTCATTGCAACAAGTGCTCAGTTGAAATTTTTAGCCAGTGCAACAAATGTAAACAAAATTCCCATAATGCTTTATTTTTACTGCTTAGGGTTGTTTAGATATTTAGCAAATTGGTCAGACAACCCCCACATTTATCAATATCCCCCATTATTTCCCAAGCCATACATGTATCCTAAAAGCTACATAGTGAAATACAGTTTCAATAGATATTAATAATGGTTAGCGAGTGAACTTCTCCTTAAAAATAGGAGAATGAGAGGTAAATGGCCATATCAACATGCATTGACAGTGTACTCTTTAGATTACAACCATGAGGAAATAAATAGCTCAGGAAATATGGTATCCTAAAGTGAACCAGGAGTATTTAGAACTTCATATCTATATTAGACATTAATTAGCAGGTGCTACTATGAAGCTAAAATACTGGTTGATGGTGCAGAGGTGTGGAAGCTTGAATATTGACAAACATTTCCTGAAGAGTCAAGGCCTAGGGTAAAGCCATAAAAACAGTTGTTTGCCTTCATCACTGCAGTCTATAGATATATGTTGAACAGTCTCATAGTGATCATATTAAAAGCTTACAATTCAGGTGAAAACTAAAATTTAAAATAAATCCCTTCACGCTTTTTCTTGCAAATGTTTGCTGAGAATTGTATCAACACAAACATGATATTCATATTTTGAGTGCCAAGCCATTAAAAACAACCTCAGTTTATATCACAGAAAGGTCTAATAACGAAGATTTCTCTAATCACTTGTTAACAGGAGGTGCTTCTGTAAGCGATTGTGCCAAGACAAATGCTTGTTGAGAAATCTTACTTGTAAACAAAAATCGCAAAACACATCTTTGCTCATGAAGCAATCTAAAAAATGAGGAATTTTTATGGCTACATACCTCTCATTTGTTAGTGTTGTTTAATGATTATTTCAGCTCGTAACAAAATATTAGCTCTTATTATCATCGGCTAAACCAGAACGAACTCTATTGGACAGGCAGAAATGAAACAAATCTCTCATTACGAGTCACTAATGTGAACTTCTGGGATAATTTTATCAAAATATTGGGTTACAAAGTTCAAATATGTCATAATATTAAACTTAGTAGTTTTTGTTATCCCGTGAAACGCAGTACTCGAGAAATGCCAACACTAGAAATGCCAGAAGAGAGACACTCTGATGCTCAGGAGGTCAGCACAACAGTCACACTAATGGCTGAGGAGATTGCAAGTATGAAATTCTAGAAAGTTCTGCTTACAGTCTGGATATTGTGTCGCCTCCAGCTTCATCCGCTTCTATTTTATACACCTTTCCATGCATGACATACTCAAAACTATCAGCCCGCGAGGGACCCGTGTCATTCGCCTGAAATTCCCCTTCGTCCATGTATCCATCCTCCCGGAGTGTTGTCGCGATGACCATTCGGAATTTCTCACCTGTCATGACAAAAATTTATCATTTTCTATCATCAAAGCAATGTCCACCTCTATATGCTCAACAAACATAACACTTTACCTTATCAGCTCCGACCTCCTGTACTATCTGTATATTTGTTAAATGTCAACGGAAGTTTGATTATTCAAGCCGTGTACGAAGATAAAAAAGAAATAAAACCTTTGGTGATATTGCGAGAAGAAGATGGTAAAAAGGGCGAGATGAGTCGGGGCTAAGAGATTACACCCCAAGTTGTCATATACATGTAGACTGTCTAAAACAGTCTCAGCATTTGATCGATAATGTAAGGAATCTCTTACTTGAAAAATGAAATTGATCCATTAGTTTCCACCCTACTCACACTGGAGTCTCTCGAGTCAGCTATCATAGTGCCATGTAATAGATACGTACATAGTTGATGCATGTTAGATTAATAAATTACTATAATTAAATACATAAATTTTACCCTAACCTAGGACTCATGTGTATTCGCCTCAACTATCACGTTTTCGCGGAGTCATCCTCTCGCGAAAATTTTAGGTGCGAAACTAAACTATCATAACGAACGAGCGAAAACGCGGAATTAAATAGCTTTGTTCATTGATAGTCCAAGAAAGAAATAGCAGCAAGCGATCAAATTGCATTATCGATCTCACTGACACCATTCTACCTACGGTTCCCAATTATAAACTAAACTAGTCCCAAATTGAAATTTTTTTCTTATCGGTGAACTGAACCTGAGGAATCTAATAATGTTTGTTCCACTGCATATATTTTCACATCACTATATTTTCGCACTCATCAGAGCTGCGAAATTAAGTTGCAGCGAAATTTTACTCTGTATGCTACTCACGAAACTAAATACTAGCGAAATATAAGTGTCCTATGGTATATTAATAAATCCCGCTTTGTCATTGTCTGTCTGTTAGTCCGAGTAAATGCTAATTACGTTACACAATTTTTGGCCGATTTCATTCAAACTTCACACGCTATGCTCTGTGCTTTCCCCTCGTCTAAAATATCTAGTTTCAAAACTCTGTCTGGTTCTTGAGAACCTCTTAAAAACCGACCTGCAGGCCATCTGATTGATAATGGAAGAAGTCCTGGGTATCAGATAGTCCTCCCAAACATGCAAGGACTGAGTCAAGTCAAGCATTCAAGTAAATAAAAAGTAAGTTTAAATTTTACAGATCTAAACTCATCACCGTATATCAGCTCAACAGGAAACATTTTAATGCGTTACCTAAAACCAACAGATATATCTTAAAAGTACTGCAAGTTTGATACTGGTACCTGTTGACCTACCTGAGAGGCATGACTCGAGAAGGAGAGCTAACCCTACCTAGTCACCATCTTGTAAATAGTAAAGCAAGCTAATGAGCGTCTAACCCTACGAGCCAACTAGACTAAACGAGTTCTTTATGACTGTACTTTATATGTCTGAGCGATACAGAGTACAAGTCACATGCCGCATCACTCTCATTGTCTCGCTTTATCTCCTCGAGAAACTGATACAAATATCTGGCATATCTTATCATTCGGTCCCACTTTCCACGCTCCTTATCTCTGTGACAGCTGTCCCATTTCAACTCCTTCCATGCATGACTTGAATGAATTGGACAGATTGATAGCTTATCAAATGTAATAATTTTTTCATTTGTCGATTCCAAAATGATATTGAACTTTGAAGGCATAAAACAATGTCACAAACATCTATCAGTGTTTATTCAGCAGATGAACAATCATCCGCCTGACCGTGGGATCATTCCTCCTCGAGCAAAGACCGAATACAAGGAAATCCATGGTTATCTATGACACTCCTTCATGTAGACCCTATGATTGCATGTACCAATATACCGATTTGTACAAACTTTTCCCATAGCTATAAAAAAACTGATCAGTCAGCAATAATATTAATTTTTTTCTAATCCAGCCTCATTTGCCGACGGACAGTTAATAATCGACAGCATTCTGGCCCAAATGACATCACAGGCTCAAGCCTGTAGTAAAACTGTAAATAATCCACAAAGTGGATATGAAAACTGGTGCCAAAGTGAAAAACTATGAACACGGTGTCAATGACACACACTTTGCTCATGGACTGGCTGAGAGAGGGTGGAGGGAGCTGTCTGGCACCTGATTAAGGATGCCATCATTTATGATTTAGAGCTAATTAGAGGTAGAAAAGAGCCATAGAGGGTAGGAATGATGACTGAACAGGTAATAATCAGAGATCATACAAATAAATATTCTCAAGCGAAAGCGGAGAGAACACACCTCTCCCTGTATATCGAGAGCTCACAGCGCTCGCAGAGCATATCATGGTATCCTTGGTATGCTATCAAAGGCCAGCTAATGGCTACTTAACCATCTGATGAGGCAGAGAATTCTGGGTAAAGTATTCCCCGTCTCGTGAGCGATATTCACCATTTGCGGATATTCGCTAGCTATTCAAGGAAATCCTGAATGGCTGTCAGGATTTTTCAGCTAGTCAATGCTAAAAGTGATGCGACTATCCAACGCTTTTTTGCAAGATGGCAGCCACTAATCTGCTTTACCATATCAAAAATGTCTAATATTGAGATTTGACAAAGAAGCTTCCTTTTCTAGTACAAGGCAATAAAATGCTGCAACTTCATTAATATTTTGCGTTATTGTACTACAATAATTATCATACAATAATTATCTTAGCTATATTCACTGAAAAGATAATCTGCTGCAATGGTCAAGTAGACCGTGTCCCGAGTTATTACTACTAGGAATAACAAACTATGCATCACCATTTTAAAAACAAGGAAAATCATATTTGAAAAGAATGGTGAAAGGTTATACGTTTAGAGATTAAAACCTGCATTTGCAAAGGCCCTAGACTAGCCCTAGGCCCTAAACTAGCCCTAGGCCCTAGACTAGCGTGGTATCTACAAATATGTCGACATCATCTGATTAGCGCATAGCGATGTAATCAAAAAGCTCTGAGTTTGTTACGCAATTCAGGCTTTGCAGAAAAAATGGCATAAATTTCTATTTTTGTTTGATACCACTAAATGAATACTTTTAGAACAGCTTTATGTTACGATAATAGATAATAAACAACAAGGTTTACTTGAAGTAACCATTGTGAATGATCGCTGATAGCTGCCATGGGCTTATCTATAAGCAGTACGGGAAAGCTGGCCAACTTTTGGCTCTCACAAAAATGCGGCAGATGTTTCACAACCGACTAGGTACTGCCTCTCTATCATGAAGTTACAAAGGCCAGCATCACCATCTATGGGAAAGTTTTATCTATGCCAAAAACACTTTGCCACAGATGGGCATTCATACCGAGAGAGAAAACAACTTCTGCTCTTTCATACTTTCTGCTCTTTCATACATCAGTGCTGGGCATGGGTACTTCTTGGCCAACGAGTTTAGACTCGCCCTCTTCCATTTGAGTTTATTGAGTATGGGGTAGCTGGTAGTGCTTGGCACGAGTACTTCTTGGCCATTGGGTTTTTTCGGGTACCGGGTTTGTTGATTCGGGTTTTATTTCTAAAATTTCTAAACATCGGACATCTTAAAATTTACTATGCTATTATAATTCTATTCAATTTATTTATTATTTTTTACTATTTTCTATTGACCAATATTCGTGCTCGTAGCCTTAACAGGCAGGTTGGTAAAAAGTGCTTAGAGCGCAGGGCGTAATAGACCGAGTTTTCGTCCACTCTACTCGACGGATTCGTGTACCAAAACCCGAACCCGCAAGATCGGAATGCTCAAAATTTTTATTACCCGAGACTCGAGAAAAGATAAACCCGCGAGTTTAACGAGTTTTATTACCCGTGCCCAGCACTATACATGTACTAGCAATAATGCATTAAAAAGAAGAAAACTCCTTTTTTAACAGGTAAGCTTATTTCAAGTAGGCCTAAATGTAGATTGACAATTACAAAAGGGTTATTTATATCAAGCATTTTCTATTGCAGAAGCTCGGCGAAATACTTATAATAAATGCTCCAGCTATATGGCAAAAATGACAAAATGTGAACAACAAAGATTAACTCCCATTAGTTGCTTATTCAATCTAACCAGAATATAGCCCCAAGAAAACTTGGATGAGAAAATACAACATATATATGTACATTATTCATTAACTGTTAAGATATTATTTGAATAAATAAATTGATCAAAGATGTAAACACAAAAAAGTGCCAGAAAAAAACATAACTTCAACAAAGATCAAAATTCATAATAAAATAACACGGTTTTAAATGAAGTGATAAGTTTAATTTGTAGCTCCCAGAGTATTACAAAAAATTTTCAGAAATTCATAAAGTACTTTCTATGCAGCTAGAACATTTGTTAATAAAGATTGAATAACTACAAAGACTGATCTAGGTAGTTGAAAGTATTGAATCTGTATAGTAGTTAACTGGCCCTAGTTTCTACAGCTCTATAGACTATCCTAGAAACAGAGCTTCGAAAAATATGAAATAAAAATCACAAAAACATTTTTCGTGAACTTTTGAATTAGGTATTTGGTACATGTATGTATGTTGCATCCAAAAGACTTTTAGGGAGAAGACAACTAACAAAGTTGCCTACATAAGCAGATTAATGAACAGATAACTCCTATAAATATATAGGAAATACAGTAGAGTCAGTAAATTCCAGATAACGAAAAAAATTTATGAGAAGTTTTTGCTTCATACTACGTAAAAAACTCCCTATAACGTAAAGTGTCAAGTTGGGCGAGTTTTCAAACTCGATTTGAATGTTAATTTATTTCGCTGCATTTGCGGAAGAAAAACCGCTGTGCGTATAGCGCTATATCTATTATACATAACTTTCGCGACATTCTAGTTCGCCGTAATAGATCGTTAAATGTGTCGACAAAAAGGAGAATAGGACAGCTGCGCAATTGTTCATAAATACAAAGGCGATCGATTGGTACAGGTTAGTGCTTAGCACGAGTACTTCTTGGCCAATGCGTTTTTCCGGGATCGGGTTTGTTAATACGGGTTTTATGTCTAAAACTTGGCAACATAAGACATATTCTAAAATTTACAATATATTTATAATTCAATTTATTTATTGTTTTTACTATTTTCTAACAACCGATATTCGTGCTTGCAGCCTTAACCCTTTCAAATTTGAACCCAATTGTCGGTTTTCAGGTATTGCGTAGGGTGTGTCAGAATCTATATCAGCCGAAATTTCGGCATTCGCATGGCTTTGTTTACAAAAGCCGTTCTAAATAACAGCGTAAACCAATCAAATTATTTTTTGCACAAGATATTAGACCATAAATTTCACTTCCATTCATAACAGTTTTCAAATATTTTTACCTACTTCCTTCGTTTTAATAACAAATTTTATTTGAACGATATCAAGAAAAAATCGACACGACTCGTTTGTTGGTAGGTCATAAATGATTGTGATGCAAATAAAGATTTTTATAATACTAATTATAATTTTCCAGTATACTTTGAGTCATAAAATAATGATGAACATGTGCTCAATGGATATGATGCTATTGTAAATGTTTTTACGAGTTTTTTAAAATCGTACAAATTTTTATAGCCTGAATTTTTTATAGCCCATATGCTAGTCAAGTACTGTTTTTTTCTGTTTGATGACATTTGCTGTGGGTTGCCCGACTTTTTTACTAGTGTTTACCAAATATCATTGGATTATGAGCACGTTTAGATATATATATAATAAAAGTTTAAAAACTTTGGATTGACAAAAAGGCCAGGGTTCAAAGGGTTAACAGGCGGGTTATTAAACAGTGCTTAGAGCGCAGGGCGTGGATAGACCGAGTTTTGATCCACCCTACTCGATGGATCCGTGTACCAAAACCTAAACTCGCAAGTCAAAACCCGAACTCGCAAGATCGAAATGCTCAAGATCTCTATTACCCGAGACTCAAGGGAAGATAAACCCACGAGTTCAACGAGTTTTATTACTCGTGCCCAACACTAATACAGGTGTTACAGCGTCGGTCTACCTATCTGAATGTCACGAGCTGAAATATCATCTAAAGTTATCTTTTATCCTAACCTTGACCGCTGGATACAGATAGACGATGAACAGATAGAACTGCTTTTTATAGTGAAAAGATTTTGTTGTCTCGCATTATTTTAGACGTACAAAATACTTGTTATTAGTTTTACTTTGCAGAATAGACTGTGGTTTAAAAAAATAAGCAAATCGTTGTAAACGAATTTCAAAAATGAGCAGTCCCATCAACTTGTTGTAAAATTACCGCAATTATGATTTATAAAACCAGTGAGGGTGATCATAAAAAAGAGAAAAGTCGTTTATGCAAACCTATAAGACTGCAGTACCGGTAAGGCCCACAAATTAAAAGAATTATGTTAAGTTTTTTCTTTTTGTGTGGTAAAAAAGGATGAGTTTGGAAAGATTTTGGATTGAAGTAAGCAATTTACATGTATTTTACTGTTCCTATAACGTAAATTCCCTATAGCGTAAATGTTCCTGGAACGAATTATTTACATCGTAGGAGCGCCTACTGTTTATAGGTATCAGATTTCACAACTAAATCCTTAATAAATGCAATCAGTTTAACCTCCATGTCCACATGTTATGGCTAAGGATGGAGAAGAGAGAGAAAATATATGTTTTAAAACCACTCAGCAAGTAATCAATCGAACAAATCATAGAATATTACATGTACGGTAGGCGCTCCTACACCGTAAAAAATCTGTTCTATGAATGTTTACGGTATAGGGATTTTATCTTATACAAACAGTAAAATACATGTAAATGGCCTAATCCGTTCCAAGATTGTCCCAAACTCACCACTTTGGCCATACAAAAAAGAAAAAACTAGACTTAACTTTTTAATTTGTTGGCTGTACAGTAACTGTAGTACTATTAGTTTGCATCGACAACTTTTCTCCTGTTCCTGATCAATCTCACAGGTTTTATAGACGATGATTGCGACAATTTACAATAAGTTGATGGGGACGCACATCTTCGACATCTATTTACAACAATTTGTTTATTTTTTTAGACCGCAAAGTCTATTCTGCAAAATAAAACTAATTACAAATATTTTTACGTCTAAAATAACGCAACAAAAAAATATTTTTACTATAAAAAGAACGATGTCTACCTGTTCGCCGTCTACCCGAGTCCAAAAATAAAGGAAAACTTTTGATAGTACTACAACTCGTGACATTCAAATTGGTAAACCGACGCTGTAACAACTGCACCAATCGATGGCCTTTAAGTTTTTATGAGCAATTATGCAACTACCTATTTTCTGTTTTTTCGACACATCTGACGATCTATCACGATGAACTAAAATGTCATGGAAGTTGTATGTACCATAGATACAACGCAATATGTACGTCGTTTTTTCTCACAAGTGCGGTGAGATATCTTACCATTCAAACTGAATTTGAGAACTCGCCCCAACTTTACACTTTATGTTATATATGAATTTTTTACATAGTACGAAGCAAAAACTTTGCATGAATTTTTTACGTTATCTGATTTTTACGTTATAGGAGGTATACCTTATAGGAACGTCTACTGTAGTTTGTTTAGAGTTGATGTAGAAATGGAAGTCATATCACCATTTACAGAAGATTAGCGAACTGTAACTTTTTAAATTTAGACCCTTCAAACTAAAGAACCGCTACAGATATATTTATAGCAGTTGTTACTAGAGCTACAGCATTGTACACAGCAATCCATGTTATGGATAGTAGCACAAGACTGTCCCTTAACACCAGTAAGATTCTATTGTTTGAAAGTGACTTGTGATTGGTCGTCCGTAACAAATAAGAACGCCAATAAAATCACTCCAAATTCAGAAAATCAGATATTATTCTGGTGCACGCATTTAATAATTTACATATTCAGATGCCTATTAAGAAGTTTTTAATGATTTCATTTCTTGCTATAATTTTTACGATAGCCTTTATTTTAAAGTTACAGTTACAGCTGCAATGCATTGGCGATTTTAAATTTGCGCAAGAGTTTGCTTTACAATAATTTATATTTTTCTACAAGAAATTTTTAAAGTTGTAGATAATGATCAATGGTGTTATTATAATCCACGGGTGATGATAAAATACATATAAAAATGGTAGAGGAACATAAGTCAACTTATTTTCACTCATGACTGGCTATTCAGAACTGCTCACCAAAAGAAAATGATCTGGATAAATAGAGTGCGAAATTCTCAAACTGCTTCAATTTTATAATGACAGAATTTCAGGTCCACAGAACCCAAAACAATCTGGTAAGTGTGGTTTTACCTTACAAACTAGTATATACAAAAATATATTACAATACACCGCGACTAATCTCTTTAAAGCAGGTGTGGTAATGGTGTTGTCTATACACTTAACCCAAGTTCTGATCAAGCCAATCTAATCGGCTTTTCGGCCTGATTTTATTTTGACCGGGCCGATCAAATCGTCTGTTACAATACTGCTCTATAATTTTTCTGATTGACTCAAATTTGTCAGTTTAATGAATCATAGTAAAGGAAACAAAACAAAGAAATGTTTTCAGTTGGAGTCGTCGTGGTAATTTCCGTTTTGCTCGTTTTGCAAAATAAAAATTATTTTCAAGAAAACGATCGTAACTGCTACTCTCAATATGGACGAGGAAGACGTTTTAGGTCATTTAGATTTTGATGGCAGTGATTTTGAGGCCGACCAGACTAATGATGATTACTCTGAAAGCTTTTCTGAATAAGATGATGATGAATGTAAGTAAAATTGTTTAGCCTTTTATTCGTTGGTGTTCATAATTCATTAGAGTGTTAGTCACAGTCACACTCGTAATTAGACATCAAACTGAAGTTTCAACATGTAGTCAGTCACACGAAAGTTGAGCTATAGTTGATTTTTCTGAGCAGAATAAATTTTCATTACTGTGAGAGGGTTTGATTAGATCACGTTTATGTGTCAGCCTGTAAAATAAATAAAATAATTCGTTGTTACATTTATTGTACGTCATTGTCATGACTAATAATAATGGAGCTACCATCCTGTATGAATGAACAAATATTGAAGTAGCTGGTATTTAGCCTCAATATTTTGTTGTTCTTGTAATTGTTTTATCAACAAATTCCTGGTCTGCGGGTTGTTGTAATCAATGTTGCAATGCTTGTCTTCTTTTTCTAGCTGTAACACCAGTTGTTAGTGCTCTACAAAGTGCCAGAGTGGGAGCTCGAGGCCAGAGATCCGGCAGAGGGAGACAAGCTGTAAGTGGCCAGCAGGCAGCAGTGCAATCTGATGCTGGCTGGAGTGAGGTTACTGCAGATGTGGTTGAGGGTGAGAGCTATGAGCTTGCTGATGATGTGCCAGATTTTACAGTGCGGCAACTTGGTTGCACAAACATACCTGATGATTGTGTTACCCCTCTCCAGTTCTTCGAGCTATTCATCACAACCGCGTTGATTTCAACTATGCTGGTGTGCAGCATGCAAAATAGGCTGTCATTTAGACTGCTATGAGATATTTACTCATAAGCTGTGATTACTTCAATTATTTTTAATTATATTATAACATTTTATTAATATATGATTATATTATATTTGTATATTATAAAATTATATTTTGTTATATAGCATATTATTGTATTATCAATAGTGATTAGTAATAATATTAATTTACTGTAATTTGCTGTTTGCGTTCATCTTGTGCAGTTTGTACAGTCGAATATTATTAATTAGTTTTCTCTCCTGTTTTTGACTTTGTCGGTTTAGAATAAAACTGCAATAAAATGAAAAATAATGAAAATAATTCTTAGAAATTTTGTGCAGATGTTCTTTACACTTAGTATTGCTGGATAATGTAAAAACACTTTCAAGAGAAAGACACAACCTTTGCTTACAACTCCTAAAACATTAGAAAAATTTTACGAAATTGCCTCCCCATGATTTATGGTCAAAGATGGTGGATGTAATGAGCATTTACAACTTAGATTATTGTGTAGTTAGATTTTTCACTTTGTTAGCTTTCAGAAAATGTATGCATTATCCAGGTTTTGTTTATAACATTTTGATTTTTTGGGGAGCCACTTGCCTCAATTGTCCCTGAAATGACGGTCATTTGAGAAATTTTTATGGTCGGTACTTGGGTTAACAAAGTAGATAATGAAACAAACAACTTAATTTTAATCAGGATCAGGAATCATCTCCTCATGAAACAATTTATAATCATTCAGTAATAAGCAGTAGTGCAGGTAAGACAGGCATGAAGTCTTGTTGGTATAGTTACCTAGCTGACTATTTACCAGACAATAAATTTAATGCTTAGGGCAACAACAGACAACACATTATTACTGCATTACATGCTTTGTGCAAAGATTTTGTAAAACTAACATTCGCCATGAAGTCAATATAATTGTAGAATGTGTTGCTATAGCAACTAACGTTTTATCACTAAGTAATTTAGCTCTATTGCGTGCATCTATAGCCCATGTGGTTATAGTGAGTATTGCCTGTAAAATAATAGGTATACTAGCTGAATGCCTGACATTGCCCGGGTAATAAAAAACGTCTTTGGACAGAGAATATATTTTTATTTGATTAACATATACAACAGTTACCATTCTAACTTTCAAACTTCATATCATAAGAGCAGTGTTTTATGCAGTTCAAATAAATTAAGAAATAAAATAACTGTAAAGGTTTTCAAACTTTCTCAAACAACTAACTTTTAAATTTCATATCCTGAAAAAAGTGTTTCATTGAAATAAATTAAAAAATAAAACAACTGTAACCGTGTTCAAATGTAAATTTGAAATCATTAGCAAGTAATGGCTAAATAAAGTCTGTTTTGTTGCAATTACAATGAAAAATGATTTGGTATACAATTATATGACTTTAATTTGTTTCAGTGTTGTACCGAAAATATTGTATAGAGTGGTATGGAAATACAAATACCTTCTGGTAAAAATCATCACAATTTCATATACGTAGTATAGTGTACATGTTTAAAATTAGTAAAAGAACAATATGTTAATCTTAATAACTATAATTACTCATAGTAACTTAGTGTATTTAGTGGTTATGATCTGCAAGAAAATGTAACATTACGATGTACTACACGCAGCACTGTAAGGGGTTCTTCTTACCTCCAAGACAGACGTATAACATAAAGGTTGAATTTAACTTATTTAGATTTAGCTTACAAAACAAAATGTGCTGAAGCTAAGTGTCAGCAAGCATTTTACGAAACTAAACTTCAACTTTCAACTAAAATTTTATCACTGATTGATTTCTAATTCGTTGTTACTCAAACTTATAACAAATAACGTTGAACTGAGATAGCGAGAAACATACATATATCTCTATCAGGCATTGTATGAGGGATTTCGGCGACGAACAAATAGACATTTTTGTTATTTCCTCGTAATCAGTACACCAACAGCCAAATTTTTGTTGATATCGTATGACGGAAAACAAATTCGCCCTAGTATGGCAAAGACGAAAAAGCATCGTGTTTCATAGAGTAGGATGCAAAAATCTTATAAGAGGGCATCGTGACCTCGTGACCTGTGGGCGCACTATATTAATTAATAATTTGGTGAGTGCAATCGCAAGAGAGTATACAGTATATGGTAAAAGCAATGATAATGTTAAGGACAGTGTAGCCTTGTGGTTAGGTGCGCGCAACAAACTTGCGGATGCGACCTTCATCAGTTCAAATCCAGTACAAAGCACAATTTTAATCGCTATATCTGGACAGAATCAGCGAATGACATAGCTGGACAGAATCAGCGAATGACAGTCGACGAACTATGAGGTATATATATACTGTATCTTTCTGCTGTTCAGAGCTTTTGTAAAACTTGTTTGAGCGAGCCTAATATTCGAACAACAAAATCATACACCCAATACAATTTATGTGGAGCCAAAACTATCAGTTACACATTGCTAAGGATTATAAAGCTATTTTGCATCATCCTTCAGAAAGAGTAATGTTATATCACTATAACGAAAGTCAGCAAGGTGTAATATCACTGCAATCGTTGAATTAGTATAAAACAGCAGATGCAAATCTCCCAATTCGGACGCATTAAAACATGAAAAGATCGCATTTAAAAATGTTCCCAGTATATACAGTCTTATGAAAATTGCATCAGCAGCATTTAAACAAATCACTGAATAAAATTCAAAATTAAAAGATCTAAAATTGCTTTTACCATCATTAAAATATAAAAAAGTTGTTATCACATAAAATTTGCACAACGCTCCTTTAAGTGATGTCTCATAATTAGTTATGAGCAAAGATATAAATTACCTAACGTGACAGGGTAGATCTGTGTGTTGATGTCAAGTATCAGGTCCATCTTGAACGACTCACTCTCGCAAAACAGCCTAGAAACTGAACAGAGGCAGGAGATGAGATAAACAAACAAATGATAGATCGGTTTATTACGCTATTTCTAAAACTCTTTTGAGCAGTCTACAGTACACAGCTGTAACTCACAACTATACTAACTACTGGCTCCTTCCTGTAACTATGCTAAACACTATCTAGTTATGGATGTCATAAAAACCCTTTCAGTGAAATACTAACTCCACTGTCATTAACACCCATGACCATATATGTATTAATTACAATCTCACATGAGTACTAACACATGCACCAGTAAACTCCAACCATAATATTTAACGATAGAATCATCTTCTACAATACTTATGTTAGTCTAATTTTATTTTTAATGGTAGAGAAGTTAACAAAATTTTCATCACAGTCATCTTGTTTACTAATATAGCAAATTAAATAGCTATCACAACTTCCAGAATATCATTAGTCACATAGTTGGTGACTACATAGATTCTCAGTCAACCATTTTAATATCGTGAGAAGACAACTTCAACATAGCATATTGCGGCTACAGACTGATACACAGGAAATTACGCAACAAAACAGGTCAAGGAGACGCTGATATATCTATATAAATCTCCATGTTAGTCATTCGTCTGTCCAGCTATAGCGATTAAATTCTAGGAAGGAAAAGTGAGCTTCGTACTGGATTTGAACTCACAAAGATTGAACCACAAAATTGTGCACATGCGCACCTAACCACAAGGCTAAACCATTCTCACCATTCCTGCGCTCTTACTATATAGGTTTAGCCTTGTGGTTAGGTGCACATGCGCACCTAACCACAAGGCTAAACCATTCTCACCATTCCTGCGCTCTTACTATCATTTGTTTTTTGTGACGTCATTCTATCATTGTCTGCCATCTTTATGGACAACTTTTATCATTAAAAACATGAAGCTTCTGCTATTAATTATTGCAAACAATGCTTTTGTTTGCAAATTTTTTATTTTAGTATCAAAACAACACCGAAAAACTCTATTAATCAAGAAAATGACGATCGTTTTCTACAAAGATGGTGACTTTTTCGTAGACAAGCGCACGTGCAAACAGGGTGATGACGTCAAACAAACGATGGATATAGATATACCCTTTTCGCGATTTCACACACTCGCTTAGTAATTAATACAGTGTGCCCTCAGGTCACGATGCCCCTGTTTGTTTGATTGTTTGTGGCCTTACTATATGAAACAAGACGTTTTTCCGTCCTCCGCATAAGAAGGCGAATTACTTTTTGACTTTTTTTCGCTATACGATATCAACAAAAAGATCTCGAAATTAAAATTTGGCAGTCGTTGTACTAATTATGACGAAATAACAAAAATGCCTATATGTTATTTGCCGAAATCCCTGCCAAAACGCCTGAAAGAGATATATGATAATCACTATCTCAGTTCAGCATTATGTGTTGTAAGTTATAGTGATAACTAATTCGAAAACAGATGTGGGAAAATTTTAGCTTATGACAACGTTTGTCTTAATATAACACATACTAAAACTTAGCTTCAAATATTTGTTTAGTAAGCTAAATTCATTCAAGTTGAACTCAATGTTTATGTTATACGCCTGTCTTGAAGGTAAGTACTCCCCGTAGTACGTACTGCAATAGTACATTGTAATGTTACCTTTTCTTGCAGATCGTAACCACTAAATACACTAAAGTTGCTGTAGGTAACTATGGTTACTAAGATTACCATATCGTTTTGTTAGTAATGTTTAATATGTACAATACATATATAAAATTTTGATGATTTTTATCAGGTGTGTTTGCATTAGATAATTACTATGGGTTTTTGTACCACTCTATACGATATTTTCGCCTTACGATGCCAACACTGAAACGAATTAAAATCATATAGTTGCATACCGAATAATTTTTCATTGTAATCGTAGCAAAACCGGTTTTATTTAGCTATTACTTGCTAATGATTTCACATTTCCATTTAAACACCTTTACAGTTGTTTTATTTTTTTTTTTTAATTTATTTTAACAAATCACTTTGTCCATGATATGAAATTTAAAAGTTACAGTTATTTAAAAAAGTTTGAGAACCTTTACACTTGTTTCATTTTTTCTCTTGATTTATTTGAACTGCACAAAACACTTTTCTTGTGATATGAATTTTAAAAACTTGCAAATGTGTGAATAGATTTTCTGTGCAAAGACTTTTTATTACCTCGGCAACTTTAAATTTAATATTAGGTTCGGTAACTTTACTAAGTTCGGCACACTAAACTTTTGTGACCCTACGTAATAAAATTTTTGAATTTAACTTCAATGAATTCAGCTGACTAAATACACACTTGAAGCTAGGTTTTAATCTTTCACAAAGCTTAGTTTAATTTACTATCCGTTTCCTTTTAGCCGCGTTTCGCCTCATGTTCTTTATAACTTCTAGCCAGCCTTTTAAAAACTTTTCAAACTGATTCAAGGAGAAAGACCAAGCGATGCTGTTCTTCGCGGCCTTTAAGCGGCCTTTCGCATACTTTAGCACATAGTGGCCATCGACAACCGGCTTGTATCTCAATGATTACTCGTATCTCAAGAAAAAACTTGTTCGAAAGACAGCTCGCATTTCGAGTTTCTCGCACGTCGGGGTACTCGTGCGTAGAAGTATGACTGTATTGGTTACGACTAGCGCGGTTGAAGATCATGACACGTGTGGTACAGATTGTAAGCGCAATTAAAAGCATAGCTCTTATTATAGTAAGTTAAGCTAGCTTAAGTTACTTAAATTCATTGAGTAAGGAACTTTAGCCAATGACAACTATATTACCTGCTACTGTTTATAAACTGTTTGTTATAACCTGTGCAACGCCAGGAATTCAACTAGTATATCTACATGTATATATATATATACATATAAAAACAAGCGATTGTGTGTCTATCGTCATTCGTATGTTCAGTTAATAGTGATTGGTTAAAATACGCAGTTCAGCTTGCTGTGACAGATCATGCATAAGGTGTAATGATTACATGCACAATTACTCTGAAGCGTGGTAAGATGGCTGCATGATTTAGTTGTAGCGCTTCACATCCATGTATCAGATTTCTGTGAGGTGTAATCTTTTTCCTCACACCCTTTGCAGGCTTTGGACAGACATAGCTCTTACTATAGTAAAGATTAAAATATTAGCTTAAGTTACTAGCTTAAGTTACTCTAATTCATTGGGCAAAGAAACTCGACCAATGGCAACTGCATTATTTGTTACTGTTTATAAGCTATTTTAAAGCTTTAGCGAATGTGTAGCATAACAAGTAAGAAACCTTTTTTAACAATCTGTTTTAGCTATGCCTCGAGCTTTCGAATATTTAAATTATGCATTGGCCGAACACACAAAGAAATAAACGGATACTTTCATTTAAAAATCAGAATGACAAATGTATATGTTGATTATATATTTTCTATACAAAAACATTTTTTATTACCCGTGCAACGCTGCACATTCAGCTGATATATACATAGATGTAACAGTGAATCTGAGCGACAGAATTTTTTGAGGTTATATTAGTATTTTGCTGATCCAATAGACCCCACCGGTCTTACCATTTGAGTTATTACGAGTGACCATGTAGAAAAAATGACATGAAAAAAAGACAAATGTATTTCTAGGGTTAATTTATATAGATAGACAAAAATAACACAACATTGAAGTAATCACAGTTGTAAATGTAAAGTGTTGATGATGCACAGACATTTACAGATGGACAGATTTTGATGGACAGAAATTTGCTTTGATATGGATTATGTAATAGAAAAATAACGGTTTCCTAGAAGGCTAAGAGGAAATACAGCATATTTAGGAGATTGAGAACCAAAATTTCAGCCTGGAAACATGTTTAATTAAAACATTTTAAACTCAAATACAAAGATATATTAATATCCAAAATTCAAATACAGTGGTAACAAAATTCTAGTACAATAGCATTGAAATTTTTATTGACTCCTTTATTGAATTTCAAACTTGGTTATTCCAGTACAACAAAATATTGAATACAAATTTCTAAAACACTATTAGACAACTACTTAAAATTTCAATGCACTAAAGCCCAAAAACCAAACATCCACAACCACATTACACCAGTATCAGAGTTTATAACGCACTTGTAATAAAAATTTCAATATGCTGGTACGGCCTAAGTTTCATTAGGATCTCTTCAACTTATGATTGTTCAAAAATTTGTGAAGTTTTAAAAAAATCACTTTTGTAGTGAAAGTGAAGCTATGAATAAAAAAGCAAGCAGTATAAAAATGATAAAACAGATCTATAAGCTAAGTATAGACTTACACTGGGCTAGATTTGAGTAAATTATGCTGTCTCAATCACCATCTCTATACCGAAACTTACAAATCAACAGCCCTATGTTTTTATTTTTTGTAAAACAACAAAAGAAAATTTTTATCGATTATTTTGATTATTACTATTTGTTTTAATGCTAGGTGTAGTTGCTTGCAGTAGTTGTTAGAGAGCGTTTGCAAGTTTGTAGGCTGCAGGACTAATAAAAAATTATTGTCTGCTTATAGGAATACTTGATCCAGAAGGTAAAATTTTTAACAGAAACCAGAAATAGAAACGAAGAAACTGCATGTAGAGGTTGATTATAAAATTTCAATATACGGTGTACCTTAACCATACTCGATTATATCAATAACAATTAATTGGTTTGTTGTTTCTGTTCATATCAAACAGAAACGATATTAATTCGTTGCGGTGTTGGCATCATAAGGCAAAAATAGAAACCCATAGTAAAGAATTAATGCAAACACCATCTGGAAAAAAACATCAAAATATTATATACATATTGTACATATTTAAAATTAGTAGCTAAATAGTGTGTTAACCTTAGTAGTTATAGCTACCTACAGTAACTTTAGTGTATTTAGTGGTTATTATCTTTGCCATCGTCTAAAATTTTATCACTTATGTATTTCCGGTTTTGGTTTCACTATAACTTATAATGAATAACGCTGCACTGAGAGAGAGCGAGCATTGTATCTCTTTCAGGCATTTTTTGAGGGATTTCAGGGAATAGCATATCGGCATCTTCATTATTTCGACGTATTCAACACACCAATTGCCAAATGTGAATTTTGAGAAAAATTTGGGTTGATTTCATATGGCGAAAAAATGTCGTATGGCATGGACGAAAAAACATGTTCCATATCGTAAAGCAAAAAAATCATATAATAGGGACATCGTAACCCGGGGCACACTGTACAGGTACTGTAAATGTCACTATATCAGTACCTAGATGCAATAAATTAATATCTAAAAATTCATTGACCTGTGGAACCAGTGTATAAAACACTGCGCTCATCACGATGTTAACGTATAAGCGAAAATCTTCAAGTAATATTAAAGTCATAGTTAGCAGCATAGTAAACGAAGCTCATTAATAGCTCAAAAGAACTTTTCTACACATTTTAAATATTTGGGTAAACATAGTCAAGCTTTGAAGAAAGAGATATTACAAACTGCGGTATCACAGAACAAATAGATAAGCGTTATGATAGGACATCCGCGTTGTAATGTTTATTATGTTTATTTGTAGCAGTTAGATCAACACTTCATTTAGAGGTTCCCAAAATTGAAAATTTTTTAAATTTAGTGCTTTACACACCAAAAAAATCAAAAGCTAACTTCGGTCAGCACTATGGCCATGCTTTCATTGAATGATACAATGAAATGATACAATTTTTCAATTTATATATGGAATTTAAGACTATAATCATCGAAATTACCAAGGCTACTCATAAACACTAGCAAGTTTACCAACTGACACTAACAGGTCTAGTCATAGCAACAAATGCCATACATGAATGATTAAAGTTAACAGTAATGTGCCGACTTGTGACTATATCTAAAGACTTGAAAGTAAGCAAAAACTAAAACCTGAATGTCATGGTGACCCGAGGGTTGTGTTGTAATTGTTGTGTTGTATTTTTGGTTTAGTTGAAACACAGCGCCTATGATGTTCGTGAATACTTTTTACACACTAATAAGTTACAATCTAATTGCTTTTTAAGCTACTAATGCTACTAAGCTGATACAAGAAGGTTCAATACTAACACTGATAGACTCTACTCTAACAACAACTAACAATTAAGGTGAGCCACTACTTCAAAAATATGGTAGCAGCGTGACAAGTGACTCACACCTGTTCTACCACTAATTGGAGAGGCTTGATTTTCTAACTGACTCGGATCCACAACTAATCCAGACTTTGTTTCATTTTTAGCTTGTAGTCTGCTGCAATGGAAAGTTGAAACAGCCCTCTGAATTCAGCTTTGGTGGCAATTCATCTGCAAACTGGAAGAAGTTTATAAGGATCTTTAAGAGTTGTTTGACAGCCATTGACCTTGTGTTGAAGGAGAAGAACTTTCCAATCGGTCCTGAATTCACTGAAAATGCTGCTATTGCAAGAAGGCAGATTGTGATGTTTTTATATATTGCTGGTGATGAAGCAAATGAAGTATTTTCTTAACTAGGGGTTCTCCTGGGTAAAAGTAAAGCTGCACTCAAGGATGTTTTAAATAAGTTTCAGAATTACTGTAATCCAAGAGAAGATGAGCTATATGAATGGAATGTGTTCTTGAATACCACTCAATCTGATGGCGAGCCTATGAACTCTTTTGTGAAAAGGATTTGCTCTCAAGCTATGAAGTGTGACTTTTGTGACAGGAAATGATGTTGTTATGCTGAGTTGTCTTAAGTCTCAGATCTACCAAGTTGAAAGAAAAGCTACTTTATGACACCGCGAAGAATCTAACAGACGCTATTGAGGCGATCCGTTCATCGGAAGCGATTGAGCAACAGGTGACTTTTATGGCAGTTGACAAAGCTAGCACAAAGAGTATGGCAGCCATCAATCATAGTAATCAGAAGCAGATTCCAGCATTGCAAGCACCTGACAGAGACCCATCACAAATTCACCACATCATTTTATGGCTTTGAACATACACAAGGTCCATGTCCTGCAAATGTAAAGATTTGCAGAGCCCTGTAAAAGTGGTGGAAAAACACAGAGCACCATGATTCTATCTTGTAAACACTGATACCAATGTGGCTAAGAGAAAAAGAGTCCAACTCAAATCCAATAAGACCAGCAGCATCATAAATGATAATGCCAATACAGAGCCTGGCCTCTTGAGTAATAGACAAACTAGCGCACCTCAAGCAGCCAGTGATGAAATGAACAGAGTCTCTTCACCATTGTCTGATCAAATCCTAGAAATGCCTAGTAGTTTGCCAAGATTCACAGAGGCATCAACCCAAACACGTCTGGCTTTTGATCGAACTGAACATTGGTCTAACCAGAATGTGTTAACATGGCATTACCACAACGACTATGTGATGAACTAGATGTTGTTCATTACTCCCAACTTGTAACTACGCTCGAATGAAACTCTCTATTCCAGAACAGAGAAGATGTTGCATTTTTTGTTTTATTTGAGACACGGCGCCTTTGATGCTCGCGAACGTCAGAGGAGCCGTGCACACTTTCTACGTACTAACAAGGTAAAACGATTTAGTTACTCATAAAGCTTCTAATGCCACTAAGTTGATAAAAAGTTCAACACTAATGCTAATAGAGTCTACTCTAACAACGACTACCAATTAAGGTAAGCTACTACTTAAAAATACAATATATATGTTGTGTCTAGCGTGGCTCTTTTGGTTAATTCGTATAATTACCTTTAAACCCCTAAAAGCAATAATCAAATAATAATTCAGACTAGCTCTCGTGATATGTTATTTACCTCGATCAAACTTTTTGCCCTCTGGATCAATATTTTTCACGTCAAAAATGTCTTCGAATAAAACACCCGCCATGCTTTATAGCGTATATTTTTCAGTTAATATCAAAATGAAAGCATGAGTAAGTGCCGAATCGAAACGCAATTCGCAAAGGAAAACCCGTACGTGCAAAACACGTTAAACACTTCTGTTCGACGAAAATAAGGTTATTCTCTTAATCCTTCGTAGAATCTGATTCGTGGAGCATATTTCATGTATCGGCGAACACCGGGATTGTTGCAAACGGTTTTTTCTCGTTTCTTTTATCCGTTAATAACTGTTGCAAAATAACATGGATGATAGACTCCATAAAACATATTTTCCTGACGACAATATTAAAAATGAATCACACGTTCGTTCAATGGAACAATATAAAGAGATGTATGAGCGTTCGATTTCTGATCCAGAAGGATTTTGGAAAGATATAGCTCAGCAGTTTTACTTCAAATCTCAACCTCAAGGCAAATTTCTTGATTTCAATTTTGATGTTAATAATGGACCAATCTACATTAAATGGATGCAAGGAGCGGTGACAAACATATGCTTCAATTCGTTAGACCGTCATGTGCAGCAAGGAAATGGTGAAAAGGTCGCATTTTATTGGTAAGTTGTTAATTGAATGGGAGTTTGTCGTTAACTGTTTTGTAATAATGTACGACTGCAAACAATTTTGAGGTAAAATTGTGCAGCTTTTGTTTTGCTGCATAATTTGGACAAAATTCGGGTTGGACTATTAAATAGGAGCCGAGTTTTATAAGTAGTATAGAATATCTTATGTATATATAATGTATATATAGAAGCCTGCTTTTAATTATTTTTAGTGTAATTTCTATACATTGGTATCGTATGATTGTTTTAATCAATAAGGTACGTCAGTCACAGCTAGCATTGCGATGCTTGTAAACAAAGATATACATAAAAAGCGTTTATTTCCTTTTACAACTTCCA
The DNA here is from genome assembly GCF_963576615.1 of Watersipora subatra. Classification (NCBI taxonomy): domain Eukaryota; kingdom Metazoa; phylum Bryozoa; class Gymnolaemata; order Cheilostomatida; family Watersiporidae; genus Watersipora; species Watersipora subatra. The sequence continues at coordinate 50,929,540 of NC_088708.1, forward strand.
AAATTGTTACTTAATAAACTGCAATTAAAAGACTGTTGAATGACAAATATTGCTGCATATGTAATTTACGGATAGCGTTTTGTGTACTTACTTTGTTAGAATTATTTGTCATAAACAGATTTTACCCATGTTTTTACGATATGACTTTTCAATAAAGGCATTTATTATTTGCCCATGATTGAAATGAAATGTTTTTGAGACCTATGTAATTTAGTTAGTAATTTTAAATGTATATATTCAGAATATCTATTTTGTTGGAAAGCTGATATAAGATAATTACATGATCCGTTGTATATCACACACAACCGGAGGCTTTTATTTGCATTCTAACAACCTTTGCTAAAATAGCAATTTAGCATTTTATTAAAATGTTCATAGTTTTGGTGATTAGTTGACTTAACAGCAAGTATGGAGCGATAATACATCTCCAAATCTTTGTTAATGCATTAATCGTATATCTTTATACCCTAATTCTATGAACATGGACACTCTCGTTAATCATGCGTAGTTTGTAGTAGTTTATAGGCTATTGCCCTTTGGGTTCACTCATCTCATACCACTTACTGCTAAGTGGTATGAGATGAGTGAACTGCATGTATTGGTTCTATGGAAATTGTTATCATGTTATCCTTATTACCTGCTACCTCAAAGCTTAATAATGAAAAAGAGAATGGTGGTGCATGAGAATATAACTCCATTCTTGTAACACCTACCGATTTATTAATGCTCGCAGAATGTATGAAATTCTTCCAGATATTAACTATACTACAATCATACTATTAACACTAATCTCAGCAGCCAGTTGTGCATTACCGGTTTCTGCCTGGTTTACTGCTCTATAACTGAGCTCTTAATATTTACTAACGAAACTAACACTTGCAGTAGTATGTGCGTGTAAGTCAGTTATATACATGCAAATGGCCTTGTTCAAGTACTGAGCTAGTGCAACCTTCGTGAATGACGCTGCAAATGTTTATCTCTTTCTGTCTCATTTCGCTGCTAGATAACCAGTTGATTACATAGTTGCATCCTAGTTAGCCTGTTAATGACCCTGAACCATAGCCATATGCATTCCTAAGACTTCGGACTCTGTCACCTTGATTTGGTCAACGGTGCTTCCAAGGTCACTGTAGTGATACTGTATACAAACCTAATTTCAGGGAAGGTAACTACCCAGGTGATGCTGGCCAGATCAGCTATGCTGAGCTTCTCCGTAAGGTCTGCAAGTTTGCTAATGTGTTAAAGGCTAATGGTATGTTGATATTGTTTATAACATGACAAGTATAGTACTTAACAAGACGATTTTTTATCGCACTGTATATGAACTTATTGTCATCAACATTTGTGTGACGGTTTGGATAACTAGCTAGTGAGATTGAGCAATTACATAGCTAAGCTTTCTTTTTATTCAACTTGCTGCATATTTAGGTTTTTACTAATGTTTTCAAAACACCACAACTTTTTTTGCTTTTGAAAAAAAGTTCGTCTTTTTGTTTTTAGACATTGATCGATCCCTTTTTACATACCTTACGGAGTTGTCTTTCGAGCACTCTTGCTGTTAATGGCTATGTTATTATCGATTGAGGACTCAATATGCAAACTCTGCACTGTTTTACTTCTGATTGTCAGTGAAATTAAAACACTACAAAACCTACGAGTTTTCAAAATCGATTTGAATGTTAGTTTATCTCGCCACACTGGCGGGATAAAAAATGACTTGAGTGTAGCGTTATATTTATTATATATAACTTTCGCGGCATTCTAGTTCGTCGTAATAAATCGTCAAATGTGTCGACAAAACAGAGAATAGGATAGCTACGCAATTGCTCATAAATACTTAGAGGCGATTGATTGGTGCAGGTGTTACAGCGTCGGTTTACCAATCTGAATGTCACGAGTTGTAGTATCGTCAAAAGTGATCTTTTATCCTAATCTTGACCCCTGGATACAAATAGGAGATGAACAGGTAGAACCTTTTTAATAGAACTATAAAACTATAAATCTTTTTATAGTTAAAAGATTTTGTTGTTTTGCCTTATTGTAGATGTATGTAGGAATATTTGTTATTAGTTTTACTTGGCAGAATGGACATTGCTGCTTAGAAAAAATTAGCAAATCGTTTTAAATGAACATTAAAAATGTGCAGTCCCATCAACCTAATACATCAACTATAAAACCATATCACACCACATCAACTATAAAACCTGTGAGATTGATAAGAAAAAAAGAGAAAAGTTGTCAATGCAAACCAATAGTACTGCAGTTATGGTACAGCCTACAAATTGAAAGAGTTACGTCAAGTTTTACCTTTTAGTATGGCAAAAGGGGTGAGTTTGGAAAGACCTTGGAACGGATTAGGCAATTTATCGGTACATGTATTTTACTGTTCTTATAACGTAAATTCCTTACAACGTAAACGTTCCTGGAACGGATTACTTACGTTGTAGCACTGTCTACTGTATGTAGGAAATGCCAAGCTATTTGGGACTGTAGGAATATGTTCGCAGATGCTTTCTTGTGCGTTTTAAAGACTCTTGATGTTCCATACAAATTCCTTTTATTGTGTTTTAATCGGTTTATGATGGCCTTTTATATTCACTCGATTAGACTAGTGGTAGAAGTAGTGTAACTTACTGAAGAGACTCAAGTGATAGTGATATAAGATATAAAATAAGATATAAGTGAGAGTAATAGCTGAAAAGTAAACACACACATAGGATTATGGGTATTTATTTAAATTTTGTCTCTTGGGGATCATTCCTGGATATGATTTTAGATAGTAAACTTAATTTGTTGTAAAGAAGTATCTATTAAAGAGACTGCTTTGTAAGATGCATGTCAGCGTTTTTAACATCAGTAATTGAGAGATCTTATGTGTGATACCACTCAAAACAACTGTATATATTACATCTGCGAGTGAGTGTTGTATGACCTTAAACTGCATAAGTACAGTTTCTTTACATCATTTTCAAATACGTCCTTTCATGGCTAGTCTGAGGTAGTTTGTTTTCCTGTTGCTAGGCAGCTCATTAAATATCTAGCGTTTCAGCTCTATCTTAACACTCATAGGCAGACAATTCCGTGTTGAACATAGTAGTATGCATTTGCTTGTATGTATACTGTAGGTGTGAAGAAGGGTGACAGAGTGGCAATATACATGCCTATGATAGTGGAGCTGTCTGTTGCATTACTGGCATGTGCAAGGATAGGGGCTATGCATTCCATAGTGGTAAGCCTCTCTTTTCTGGTTTTAATAATAACACTCTGTTATGCTTTGCTAAAGCTCACTTATAAAAAAAACCTTTTGGTTACATTTTGATTATTTTTTCATTTTTAGAAGGGTGGTTACAATTTTTATGAAAATTCAGAAATTTAAAAATAGCTTGCTTCAAAATATTCATGGTAGTAGCCTATGCTTAGGCTAAAGTATAGTTATGATATTGCTAGTTCAAAATATCTTAGTGTTATAGTTTTTATAATTATTTTGTTGTCTGTTTTTAAATGTTGTCCTTGACAGTTCATGACATGATAGACTGCTCCGAATAAAAAATGTGTTTATAAATCCATATTTGCTGAGAGCTGGAAGTAATGTAAAAAAAAATTTATATGACTTTTCAAGTGTATTTTTTGAATACTATACCCAGCATAATTTCTACTGATTATATAAACAACAATTATTGCTCTAAATATTACTCTAACTACTGTTTTGAAATGTCCGCAGAAAAATGCAAACAAAAACTCTACCGTTGCTAAAAAAATTCAATTTGTAAAGCTACATGGTAATGAGGCGTAGTGTTGTACTTGGATATTTGTAAAAGCATATACATGAGCTCTGATTGATGGTGAAAAGCATATACGTGAGCTCTGATAGATGGTGAATAGCATATGCATGAGCTCTGATTGATGGTGAATAGCATATACATGAGCTCTGATAGATGGTGAATAGCATATACATGAGCTCTGATTGATGGTGAAAAGCATATACGTGAGCTCTGATAGATGGTGAAAAGCATATGCATGAGCTCTGATTGATGGTGAATAGCATATACATGAGCTCTGATTGATGGTGAATAGCATATACATGAGCTCTGATAGATGGTGAATAGCATATGCATGAGCTCTGATTGATGGTGAATAGCATATGCATGAGCTCTGATAGATGGTGAAAAGCATATGCATGAGCTCTGATTGATGGTGAATAGCATATACATGAGCTCTGATAGATGGTGAATAGCATATGCATGAGCTCTGATTGATGGTGAATAGCATATGCATGAGCTCTGATAGATGGTGAAAAGCATATACATGAGCTCTGATTGATGGTGAATAGCATATGCATGAGCTCTGATTGATGGTGAATAGCATATACATGAGCTCTGATAGATGGTGAATAGCATATACATGAGCTCTGATTGATGGTGAATAGCATATACATGAGCTCTGATTGATGGTGAATAGCATATGCATGAGCTCTGATAGATGGTGGAAAGCATATACATGAGCTCTGATAGATGGTGAATAGCATATGCATGAGCTCTGATAGATGGTGAAAAGCATATACATGAGCTCTGATAGATGGTGAATAGCATATGCATGAGCTCTGATAGATGGTGAAAAGCATATACATGAGCTCTGATTGATGGTGAATAGCATATGCATGAGCTCTGATAGATGGTGAAAAGCATATACATGAGCTCTGATTGATGGTGAATAGCATATGCATGAGCTCTGATTGATGGTGAATAGCATATGCATGAGCTCTGATAGATGGTGAATAGCATATGCATGAGCTCTGATAGATGGTGAATAGCATATGCATGAGCTCTGATAGATGGTGAAAAGCATATACATGAGCTCTGATTGATGGTGAATAGCATATGCATGAGCTCTGATTGATGGTGAATAGCATATGCATGAGCTCTGATTGATGGTGAAAAGCATATACATGAGCTCTGATAGATGGTGAATAGCATATACATGAGCTCTGATAGATGGTGAATAGCATATACATGAGCTCTGATTGATGGTGAATAGCATATGCATGAGCTCTGATTGATGGTGAATAGCATATGCATGAGCTCTGATTGATGGTGAAAAGCATATGCATGAGCTCTGATTGATGGTGAATAGCATATACATGAGCTCTGATAGATGGTGAATAGCATATACATGAGCTCTGATAGATGGTGAATAGCATATGCATGAGCTCTGATTGATGGTGAATAGCATATACATGAGCTCTGATTGATGGTGAATAGCATATGCATGAGCTCTGATAGATGGTGAAAAGCATATGCATGAGCTCTGATAGATGGTGAATAGCATATACATGAGCTCTGATTGATGGTGAATAGCATATGCATGAGCTCTGATAGATGGTGAAAAGCATATACATGAGCTCTGATTGATGGTGAATAGCATATACATGAGCTCTGATTGATGGTGAAAAGCATATACATGAGCTCTGATTGATGGTGAAAAGCATATACATGAGCTCTGATTGATGGTGAATAGCATATACATGAGCTCTGATAGATGGTGAATAGCATATGCATGAGCTCTGATTGATGGTGAATAGCATATGCATGAGCTCTGATAGATGGTGAAAAGCATATACATGAGCTCTGATAGATGGTGAAAAGCATATACATGAGCTCTGATAGATGGTGAATAGCATATACATGAGCTCTGATAGATGGTGAATAGCATATGCATGAGCTCTGATTGATGGTGAAAAGCATATGCATGAGCTCTGATTGATGGTGAAAAGCATATACGTGAGCTCTGATAGATGGTGAATAGCATATGCATGAGCTCTGATTGATGGTGAAAAGCATATACGTGAGCTCTGATAGATGGTGAATAGCATATGCATGAGCTCTGATTGATGGTGAAAAGCATATGCATGAGCTCTGATAGATGGTGAAAAGCATATACGTGAGCTCTGATAGATGGTGAATAGCATATGCATGAGCTCTGATTGATGGTGAAAAGCATATACGTGAGCTCTGATAGATGGTGAATAGCATATGCATGAGCTCTGATAGATGGTGAATAGCATATGCATGAGCTCTGATAGATGGTGAAAAGCATATGCATGAGCTCTGATTGATGGTGAAAAGCATATACATGAGCTCTGATAGATGGTGAATAGCATATACATGAGCTCTGATAGATGGTGAATAGCATATGCATGAGCTCTGATAGATGGTGAATAGCATATGCATGAGCTCTGATAGATGGTGAATAGCATATACATGAGCTCTGATAGATGGTGAATAGCATATACATGAGCTCTGATAGATGGTGAAAAGCATATGCATGAGCTCTGATAGATGGTGAATAGCATATACATGAGCTCTGATTGATGGTGAATAGCATATACATGAGCTCTGATAGATGGTGAATAGCATATGCATGAGCTCTGATAGATGGTGAATAGCATATGCATGAGCTCTGATAGATGGTGAAAAGCATATGCATGAGCTCTGATAGATGGTGAATAGCATATGCATGAGCTCTGATTGATGGTGAATAGCATATACATGAGCTCTGATAGATGGTGAATAGCATATGCATGAGCTCTGATAGATGGTGAAAAGCATATGCATGAGCTCTGATTGATGGTGAATAGCATATGCATGAGCTCTGATTGATGGTGAATAGCATATACATGAGCTCTGATTGATGGTGAATAGCATATACATGAGCTCTGATTGATGGTGAATAGCATATACATGAGCTCTGATAGATGGTGAATAGCATATACATGAGCTCTGATTGATGGTGAATAGCATATGCATGAGCTCTGATAGATGGTGAATAGCATATACATGAGCTCTGATTGATGGTGAATAGCATATACATGAGCTCTGATAGATGGTGAATAGCATATACATGAGCTCTGATAGATGGTGAATAGCATATACATGAGCTCTGATAGATGGTGAATAGCATATACATGAGCTCTGATTGATGGTGAATAGCATATGCATGAGCTCTGATAGATGGTGAATAGCATATACATGAGCTCTGATTGATGGTGAATAGCATATACATGAGCTCTGATAGATGGTGAATAGCATATACATGAGCTCTGATAGATGGTGAATAGCATATGCATGAGCTCTGATAGATGGTGAATAGCATATACATGAGCTCTGATTGATGGTGAATAATTTCACAAGCAATGGCAAATCTGTCTTTTTAGTTTGCTGGCTTTTCAGCTGAGAGTCTAGCGGAAAGGATGCAGGATGGAGAAGTAAGCATCTTGGTTACTGCAGGCAAGTTATGACTAGCATAAGTCTGGTCAGTATTACACTCTTTTTGGTTTCCCAGAAATCAGGATACAACAACCTTAAATTCTCAGATATTTTGTGCAATCGCGTAAATGTTACCGCATGTTGTCACTGACTTTGAACTGAATAAGGGTGCTTCTTGTATTCATAAAGCCTGCTATTTAAAATTCAAGCTTAACTTGCTGTATAAATCAGCAGCCATTGAAGTGTTTGGAGGTCTCTCTCTGTACACCTAAACTTACATGATCAAATATGAAAAGCTTTTAGTTCCTTGTACCCTTCAGTCGTGACATCTTGGTTGAACAAATGACATTGACACAGAGACTAAGTAATGCCAGTGTTCTGTCTTTTTTCACTTATCCAATAATTATCCAAGATCTAAACTTAAAAAATTATAACAATATCAGTGTTAGTATTTCGTGATATGTTCTAGCCTTCTTGCGAAAATCTGGTAGCGGGATAACCTAAGTTTACCCTGGTCTCATGTCTTAATGTGTTAATCAGGAACTTATTGCCCCTTATTTATTGCCACGTTTACACATTTATCTATAATCACCTCTCTCTATTGCCCCCCCTCCCCCCCCTGCTCTCTTTGCAGCATCCATATCATGTATCGTTAAGGCTACATGTCAATTTGCCTGTCTTTAACATGAAGGCCTAGTGACAGTAATAATCTCTTCTTATCGCTTAATATTGTTATATTTGGTCTTATTTATGTAATTTATTACGTTGTAATCTGTCCGTCTGTAATTCGATCTGTCCAGCTATAGCTATTAAAATCTTGGAATGAAGAATTTGTATCGCAGAAGGTTTTATCTCGGAACCTCCCTTTCGCCAAGCAATAAGCTAACCAATTGAGCTACGCGACATGCCTCGAGTTCATTGGGCAATATGAGTGGTTATCTAGGTTAAAATAAACTAAGCGACACTGCATTACGTTACGGCACGATGTCACTAAAGCTTGCTCTCATGAAAACTTGCTCTTAAGGCTTTTATCAGTAATTTTAGCAATACGGATACTAGCTTGCTCAAATTAGCCATTGGCAATGTGCCAGGCTAATGGCAAGTAACAGGGAACTACATTACCTGCCACTGTTTATAAGCTGTTTTTAATACTCGTACAACACCGGGCATTCCGCTAATAGTTTTATATAATGCAGTTGTTTTAATGATATGTGTAATTATTTGAAACAGTTACTAAGAAGTTATCATAAGTTTTAGGCTGTGGGCCATATTAAATTAATTACAGTTTATTTTTATGGTAATACTTGCTCAAACATGCAACAGTTTTAACATAGGAAGCAGAACTGAAAACGAATTAACTGTGTTTGTGGAGGTTCGCTTCTAATTCAATTTTGTTTCCTCTATGGCTGCTTTCTATGAGTTATTGGTCAGTGGGGCTTAAAATGCATGTGTGAGTTTATTGAGCTTCATAAATTTAATGTTTAAACTACCACAACCATGATACTTCAAAAGAAATCGATTATTTTTACTTTAAATTTATTAATTATTGGTTAGTCAAGCTAGTAGAAGTTTGTAACTAATGAACAGTGATGGCAATTCTTGTTTATGGAAACCTTTTTAATATTTATGTATTCTCCCAATATATTCTATTATCAAGCTTTACCCAAAACTTACAAGATCTATATGACAGCTTGTTTTAATTATTGATCTCCTTTTTTAGTTCGAGTCTCATATTTTTTGTACATCTAATTAATGCATAAACTTAGACTCCATCATAAATGGCTCCAACATTTACATAGGCCCAAAAATCATGTCACATGTCTATATCACCACAAATGTGATACTGGATTGTCAATCACTTTTGTTCGTTTCAGATGGATCCTGGAGAGGAACAAAGCTTGTGAACCTGAAGGAGATAAGTGACAAGGCCATGGAGATCTGTGCTGGCAAGTAAGAATTCAGTTACTCTCCCTAATTCATCTTTAGCTGAAGGCTTTTGTGAGCAACCTGTTGTAAGCATACCATATGCATACTGCTGTCAGTTTGTTCATGCCGTTACAACCTGTAAGCATGTTCATACTGTTGTAACCATCTGCAGACAGTTGTGAGCATATGCATGCTGCTTCAAGAATGAGTATTATAAATTTCTAATGTGAGCATGTAATATCCTCTTTATAAGGGTAGCAAATAACGGCGTACTGTTTCTTTTTTAATATCAAAAGACAATCATGTATTTCCTCTGTTTAGGGGGCAGCAGATAACCACATGTCTGGTTGCGAAGCATCTTAGTGCTACAGAAGAAACTCCTGTAAGAAATGGAACCGTTGTAAACGATGGTGGTGACTGTATAGATGAAGCAACGTCAGAGCCGGGTGTTCGACCCTGCCAGCATCTCAAAGTTAGTATTATAAACCATTTCATTAGAAGATTGCTTAAGGGTGTGACTGAAACATGGCCAGCTAAGGTTGTTGATGGTGTGTTTGTATGGGTTCTAGTATAAACCGTGTTTTAGATGTAATTATGGCCAAGTTAGATGTCTTTCTCGATGCTTTTGTCGTGACTCATGTTTGACAAATTCTTGTTTGTCGTTTTAATCTTAAATTACAAAGCAAGTTTATTCTTGTTGCTGTATTTCATAGGTGAATTGGACAGAGGGGAGAGACATCTGGTGGCACACAGCAATGGCCTCTGCCAGTGAAGACTGTGAATGCGAATGGATGGACGTTGAAGACCCTCTTTTTATGCTTTACACCAGGTACATCCAACCACTTGTCTGTATCATGTGCGCACTGTAAAACCTCTATTTGAGAGCCACCTTTATTTGAATGCCCCCCTACATTTGACCGCCACTTCTATTAAACCGCCACCTCTATTAGACCACCACCTCTATTAGACCGCCACCTTTATTAGATGCCACCTCTATTAGACCACCACCTCTATTAGACCGCCACCTCTATTAGACCGCCACTTTGGCATTCTTTGATCTGTACGAACCCATAATAGAAAACGATCAGTAGAAAATTGTCTACAAAGTAGTACTAATAATGACTCGGCTAAATCAATCGCAAATAATTCTTTAGTTGTTTCTGTAGGGGTTGCTATAGTTTTAGTGATGTGCGCCTGAAAACTTCGATCATCGTAATTACCAGAGCTACACTCTGATTTGAAATCATTAAGGTCTAAATTTGATCCGTTGTATTCAGATTCATTCTTAGGTTGGTTTACAACCTGATATGAAGACTTTTAAATGTTCTGATGAACAATGAAAGTACTCATCAGGAACACCGTACATTGTTCCGGCGTATTGAAATCCATTTTTTAACTTCAACCAAAGCTTTTTGGGTTTTTCCATATGACTTTGGAAACAACACCATCAAAATAAGTAATAACTGTGTTCATCTAATATGTTTTACACAAAGTAGTTCTCTGTTTAATTCAGTCTGATACTTCGACAAATGTGAAAAACGGTTTAGCAAAAATGCTGAAACCAATGGCATTAATGTCACTCTGCCTGAAGGAGAGTGCAGAATACAGGCGACATTAGCATCGCTTCACTCGTAAAAAAGGGTTAAATTTATCTTCCCAAAATTCTAATGAGCTAGTTGCAAAAATAAAACGCTACACTATGTCTGAATGTCATCTCTAGTAGAAAACCGCTATCTGAGAAGGGTTGAAAAATACAGCCTTTTGGCATGCAAATAGAGGTTTTATAGTATATTGATTTTCTTATTTCAACAAGTTTTACTGCCCAGTATCCAGTTTGATCTCTCTGTAAGCTCATTTTGAGATGTGCTGTAATCTATTTGGCGTTATCTTGTCTCACTAACAAATGTAATGTTGACAATATTCTTGACTGACGCAAATCTTAATTCGGGCAACAAACTGGTTTAGTGAAAGAATGACATCACTCAGTCTCAATTGAAACATAACCTCTTGAGGCTTTCTCGCAGAGGGGAATGATAATTTTCAGACTTGGATTGTACAGAAGCATCCTGAGATTTGTAACCATTCATAAAATCAATTCTCAATTCAATTAGGCGGTAAATTATTGAATAATTCCTAATTTAGTTAGCTAAGGTCTGCATGTGTAGTTGTAAGCCAATTGATCTATTGGTTGATCAGAATTGATCTATTGGTTGATCAGAATTGATCTATTGGTTGATCAGAATTGATCTATTGGTTGATGAGAATTGAAACTGTGTAACTCAAGCTTGTCGAGAACAATTTTCAGCTTCAACTAACGTTGAGACTTTAGAAAGTACTTCCCATCACCTCTACATATAGTAGTCAAATCTTGACTTCTCATCACCTCTACATATAGTAGTCTAACCTTGACTTCCCATCACCTCTACATATTGTAGTCAAACCTTGACTTCCTATCACCTCTACATATCGTAGTCAAACCTTGACTTCCTATCACCTCTACATATAGTAGTCAAACCTTGACTTCCTATCACCTGTACATATAGTAGTCAAACCTTGACTCTCCATCATCTCTACATATAGTAGTCAAACCTTGACTTCCCATCACTTGTACATATAGTAGTCAAACCTTGACTCTCCATCATCTCTACATATAGTAGTCAAACCTTGACTTCCCATCACCTCTACATATAGTAGTCAAATCTTGACTTCCCATCACCTCTACATATAGTAGTCAAACCTTGACTTCCTATCACCTCTACATATAGTAGTCAAACCTTGACTTCCCATCACCGCTACATATAGTAGTCAAACCTTGACTTCCTATCACCTCTACATATAGTAGTCAAACCTTGACTTCCCATCACCTCTACATATAGTATTCAAACCTTGACTTCCTATCACCTGTACATGCAGTAGTCAAACCTTGACTTCCCAACACCTCTACATATAATAGTCAACTGTGTATATATTTATTAATATTAAGCAGGTTATTTCTCTCTTAACTACGTATAAGATGAGAGACAGGATAACTAATAACCAAGAATAGAATATATGACTGAGACTGTAACTTGATTATATTCATCATAGTGCAAAACTAATTTACAGTAGCTATCTACGAGCCCTATAATACTGCTAGATACGGGGCATTGAAAGGCAATTTACAAGATGGCTAGTCATTTGAATCAGATTTTAACTCCAAAATCTAAATTGATTGACAGATATAAGCATCCAATTTCATGGATCATATTTCACTTTGTCAGTCACCAATGAAAATAACCAGCGTCTTGGTAGCTGCTCAGGATGAGCCATTAAAGTTTACAGTCGAAATGGTCTGGAGTTAGCCATCGTAACAGATATTATTTTTAACGAACACTTGCGCATTCTGTTTGTTCCTGAAGAAAGAAATTACTTCTTACCAATTTAACTTTGACAAGACGTAAATTTTATTTGATCATTGTCAAGCACGAATGCATTAATGAAACTTGAAATATTTGAACAAAAATTTGTTCTGAGATACAACTGCGTTATGGTATGGATTATGTCACATATCAAATATACTCTTGTCTCTCTAGTTTTAATATGTAACAATATGTAATATGTTCAAAGATAGATGGCTATGTTAATATAGAGTTGCTAAGCGAGTGTTGAACTCTGCTACCATTAACTAAAAAACTACATGTGTATATATATATAATAATAATAATAATAATAAGGGTAGGAGGAAATAATACCTAGCCGGAAGTCACTAGAAATCTGTTTCGGGTACCCGCCCTCGTCAGGTGACAGCTATTCATATTATTATTATTGTACTCCACCGAAATTCTATTTTTATTGTAAAGCTCTCTTTATTTAGCATTTTAGTAATACTATAACTGTGTATGAATATATATATATAAATCCCAAACTTCCTGTTCGAGCTCTGATTTGTTTGGGATCTACGACATTTGAAAATGAAGGTTGAACCGCGTTTATTTTTACTTTAAGTTGTAATTCATTTTCAAGGAAATTTGCTTGTTTGCCAAAAAGTTATTTCAGCTTTATTAATCAAGGTCACTCTGCAATTTGTTTAGATGGTACCATGTCTGCAGTAAACAAAGTGAGTGTTATGTTTCTAATGGTTACGGAACATGGGCATCTGTAAGTTTTCTATTATGGTTGTACGTTGTTGGCACGTTATCGTGAACTGATCAGCACTCAGGAACACACGCTAACATTCAATCAAGACTAGATTTTTTCACAATCAGTCTTCCTGATCCTTCTCTTTACACTTTTTCTTCATGTAATTTCAGCATGTTTAACATATACTTAAATTATTGCTGTGATCTCTCTCTCTCTCTCTGTAAAAGTCTGTTCAAAGAGCACTATCCAGTTGATAGACTGAACCATTTTTTAGAGTATGCGTGCAAACCTTTTTTGAGCAACAAGTATTATATCTAACTTAAAAGGTACATCAGGCCTTGCTTTTACACGTATTAAAAAGTTCTCATAGCTCATAGGAACATCACCGCATTGAAGCGTAATTATGAAACCTTTTTTTCTGGTTGCAGCAATTTGGACTGTTGTGCCAGTCGTACCTTTTTACCATCCATAATTTTTCATCAATAATTGTTAACATTGCCACAAAACTTGGTTGAATCCATAACCATAGCTTATTCAATATGGAAGAAGATAGAACATTATCTGGCACGGATGATGATACATACTTGTTTAATTTCAGCAAATGCCCAACAGTTGCGTGAACCGTAGCATTCATAATCATTGCAGAAACTTATACCTTGGTAGCATGACATCACATGACAATGAATATGTCGATGTTTTTCGAAGTTATAAAAACCAGGCATTATGCTGGTTAGGTACAATCTGTATTGATACGCTGGGTTATCACTGCTCTAACTCACTTAGTTCATTCTATCAACAAATTAGCTCCCTCAGTTGGTTGTAGGCATTGCATCTAATTAATTTAACTCTTTATTCTCGTGTCTACTGTGAAACCAATCATTGAAGAGATATCCCTGCATAGTCTGTATATTTGAAAAAATTAGTGTCATCCAATGCTTATTACTATGAATTTGTAGGTTTATATAGGTCACTAGAGTGCAATATAGATTATTCTAGAATTCGTCAACCTTCCAAACTTCCCATTGTGGTAGTCATGGACCACTGTTTAGAGAATGATCTCGCTTTTCAAACTGTTTCTGCATTATTCTCTATCATTGTCAACGAAATTGATAGGATTGTCTTAAACGGTTTGACACATGATACTCCAATAGTTCCTAGCTGGTTTCTGGTAAGGCAGTCCTTCCTGTGCTCGTGCTGACCAACATCTAATAGCCATCGCGCTATACTACTGTGAGAATATATGAGTAACTAGTTAGTCTTGGCTGATGCATATGACCAAGATTAAGTAATCTGCGATACTCAGTCTAAACCTCCACCGTTGCAGGCGGTCGCGGTTCTTCATTGCATTCACGTGTTTTAGTGGTTCGACGGGTAAGCCAAAGGGAGTGCTTCATACGACTGGAGGGTACATGCTATATGCTGCCACCACCTTCAAGTACGTATTTGACTACCAACAGCATGATATCTACTGGTGTACAGCAGACGTCGGCTGGATCACAGGCCACACTTACGTCTGCTATGGGCCCCTGCTTAATGGCAGCACCAGTGTTATTGTAAGTTGCCTACTTGTAAACATTCACACACGTTATGGTGATGGCTGAGACATGTTTGTTGAATAATTGTAGAGGTTACAACAGAATGTGTGGAATGTTCTAGACTTCTGTCTCCTGCGAGTTTCACTTACCGTAGTTGAAGGGATGGCAACCAGCGGTCTACAATTTGTTTACACTTACTTTTCCTAGCTGTCTGTAATACTGGTTAGTTCTGACTTTTGTAGCATTTAAACCTGTCAAACTCGAGTCTAGTTGCTCTAAACTTTGACAATATATTAAACTATCTTTTATACCGGTTGCATATGGGATTCTAAAATTTGTATACACCTTAGTAAGCAGATTGCTTCAGATTCATTTGATTTAAACAAATCTGATGTTATTTTATTGTTTCTTAAGTTCGTTTATAGTGTCATTTGGCCTGAGCAGAGACTATTATTGCTCATATCGTTATACTATCTCCTGAGACTATCTAGTGAGTTCATCGAGAGATAGTCAGTCTTGGCAAATGTCTGAAGTGCTTGTACATTGCCTTATACAAGGCCAAGTTATCAGAACTGTAAGTTAGACTTGTTAATGACAAAAATATGAAGTAGTTATTTTGTTTTTAGCATACTATTTTTAGGAAAACTAGAAAATTGTTGCGATTTGCAAATTTCTTTTTCCAGGTCACAAAACATAAATAAACAAAATAAACAAAATAAATTTGAAAGTAGCGCCTCCCTAAACAAAATTTTTATAAACAAAAAGAATCGCATTGTCTCTTCCTGTCAGCAAATAATACTTTCAAAATAATATTCTCAGTAACAGGAAGTAGTTCATCAGAATAGTTAATAACGACAATTGTTACTATATGGAGATTTTTTGTCATTTGCTATTATTTTAGTTTTAATACATCTTGTGCTATTGCAAGTGAGAATTATAATGTGTCTTATTTAAAGAATAGAGAAAGCATAATATTATTATGCTTTATTATTCATCTTGAGGTGTTGACTGATGTTCTAAAAAAAGAATCAAGGAGATTGACCAACCAGAAGCTGAGATATAGCCAGCCAAACACAGGTCTACCAAAAAACAAAAGTGTTTTGGTAATCATCAATATATGACGTATGAAATCGACTTGTGTGTCATTGGTCAATTAAGCCAACTAATGCGCTCTCCTATAACAATCACGGCGTTTTAATTGGTTTAATCCCTGGAAGTATAGAACAATCAAATTGGGCCTAACAATCATCGCTCCTAGAATTCCGAACCAGTCCCTCTGACGTGTAGATTAGTTTTAGCATAAAATAATTACACGCATCTATTATTTCGCTATCTTGCTAGTTCAGCTCAGTTTTGTTGTTCTCCTACTTAGCTTCCCTATTCAGACTCATCTTTAGCGTTGTTCAGATTTTTAACTACAGCTAATAAATAGAATCAATTAAATCAATCATCAATATCGGTTATCATTTGGAATTTTCTACAAATTATATTAGTTACATCATTTATTCTATACGCAGTTATATTATTATTTTGTATAATATGCATTATGAATATTATATAAATCATAAAAAATAATCATAGATAAGATAATGGATCAATAGCAAAATCAAAGCAAAAGTTATCGTTTTCTTTTCTTATAGCAAGAGCAGCACGGTCAAGTTAGTCTTTTTAAGATTATGGCTGTAGTGAACTTCCAGTCTGTTAATAGTGACGATAATCATGAAAATCAACTGAATGCTGCAGTAGATACACAGTAGAAAAATGATGAAGCAACAAAAAGTCCCATTCCTATTTCGTATTCTAAACAAACTGCAATCGCGGATATCGCATATAGACTATACACGCGCCGTTCGTTGAACAGGTGATCTTGGGAGCATATCCGTGGAGATCGAGTTAAAATTTGAAGCACAATAGTCAAAATCTGCTCTTCTGCTTTAAAAAATCATGGCGAGGGGTTGTGGGCAAATGCCTTTACCACACAATGTTTGGATGATTTTCCTGAGAAACCAGAGCTAGTATGTAAATTATTTACTATCGCGAGAAGCGTTTCACATCTCGTAGCCAAAACAATCATTATAAGTAACGGCGGTAAGGGTGCGCAACTCCGGCACATGACCATTAAGTCGATTTTATACGTCATAGTTTTCGGGATTTTCGAAGGGTTTTCCTCTGATTCTTTATTAGGTAGACCTGTGTTTGGCCGTCTATATCTCAGCTTCTAGGGGGTCAATCTCCTTGATTCTTTTTTTAGAACATCAGTCAACACCTCAAGATAACTAATAAAGCATAATAATATTATGCTTTCTCTACTCTTTAACTACAGAAGTGATCGGTTATGCTTGCAGTTTGAAGGCACGCCATTCTATCCGGACGCTGGCAGACTATGGCAGGTGGTTGAAAAGTATAAAGTGTCAAAGTTCTACACCGCTCCAACAGCCATTAGGTCACTCATGAAGTATGGAGATTCATATGTGACCAAGTGAGTCTTTCGCCAGTTCATTAAGATGCCAAACACGTGACAGAATTAATAAGCTGATTTCTGCATGTTTGTTCTCTGGGAGTTGTTTGTTCTCTGGGAGTCTTTTAAAGATGAACTTGCGTAAAACTTCTAGTAAATTTTATCAGAAATTATTGCTGCTTTTCTATCATTTGTAATTGTTTTTCGATGTTTGAGGTGATCTGAGTGCTAAGATGTTTCAAGATTAAAATTGACAAAACTTGGTCGTGGTTAAAAGACTTAGAGCAAGCGAAAGTGCGATTATGGCGTCTATAATTACAAAGAGATCGACAAAGCTGAGAGGCGTAATGCTTCTACTTGAACGCATTAGCCCTTAGCAACTATTGCTACAATAGCGACTAATCACGTCATTTCGCAAGTTTTTTTTCTGGGAGTTGTAATCACAATCAAGTTTTATCGATTTTAACCTTGAAACATCCTGGCTGTCAGATCACCTCAAACATCAAAAACAATCTCAAATGATATAAAAATACCGATACTTTCTGATAAAATCTACTAAGATTTTGTATAAGTTTATCTTTAAAGGAAGAGTGGTAGCAGCTATGTCTACATAGTTTATTTAATCACCATGGTGCAGACAACTCCACTTCAATGAAGATTTATTTCTTCATGAAATAATTTATGATCATTTGGCATGCTTAGTAATGAGCTATAACACAGGTCATGACATTTGTACCGTCTTATCAGTCTAGTTTTGTCATCGACTATTTCGTCAACACTCTAAAAAGGTTGATGATCTGGGCAATTCATTATTTCGCTTTCTATTGCCTGCTTTCCTGCTGACTTTGTCTAAGATAACCTGATATTCATCACGAAAACATATTTTATCCCTAATATGTTTATGGGTGGGTCATCATTTCATTTAGTTCTTTGGGGACTCATTGCGAAGGAGGTTAAAGGTTGACTTGCAACAAAGTTCACATTACAGTTATTTGGTATCAAAAGATTCACCATGTCTTACTCTGTTGTGTTGTAGGTGCCATGTATGTGGAAATGTGATTACAAGCTCTTAAAAGCTCAAAAACGAAAAAAGCCTCCGTAGATTGGAATCTCTTTATTTCGATGACGTAGCCACGAAATTTGGTTATCGTCTTGTCACGTGATGTTCTCACATGCATTGAAAGGCCAGTAAAAAGCTCAATATAAACTTATCGTAGCACTAGTTAATGACAAACACTTCGGGTTTTACTGAAGACCCCGTATCAAATATAGATGCTCGCTACTTTACAGTTTTGTTTCGGCTTGATCTAATCGTCTAGTCGTAATCTGATCATGTGATCCATACTTCGCGGATAATTTCGGCAGCATTTTTCGATTATCACAGGTGACCAACAGGCTCGTCATGTTTATCAGACAATGATACATACTCTTTCGAGCTAGGGTTAAAAAATCAAACGAATTTTCACAGTAGGTTAAAAGATATCAGTGCCTAAAGTGACAGCATTACAATGACAATAAAATAGATGCGTAAGAACAATAGACATGGTTTTATTGAATGCATGAAGTACATTTGTGAAAATATTTAGACGAATGAGGTTGCGTGAAAGTGTAAACGGAAGCCATCTCGTACAATTACGTCCCATTTGAGCCGTTTTGGAAAGAGATTCTAATCTACGGCGGTTTTGTGATGGCTGCGATTAACTAATCGTTTTTGAGCTTTTAAGAGCTTGTAATCACATTTTCACATATTTTGCACCCACAACATAACAAAGTAAGACATGGTGAATCTTTTGATATCGAATAACTGTAATGTGAATTTTGTTGCAAGTGAACCTTTAAGGCTATTGCTTCCCTCCGTCTATCAGAATGATCACTAACATAATATTATTGCTATTGCTATCGTCAATAATATATCGCTATTGCGATAACTCAGAAGTCGACAAAGTTTACTATGAATTTTGTTTATCTATCTTATTTTAATATTAAAATAATCATACATGTCAAATCTGTTCTATTTAGCGGTGCTAAAATACAAAATCAGCCCAATGTTTCAATTTGTTGCTATAATAAGTACGTATTGCATACTCAGCAATTAAAATGTGAGCCGTCAGCATTTCAACTTAATGCTCATTTTAGTTGGGTCATCTAACATAGTGGCTACTCGCAGCACTATGTTCATTCAACAGGAATTGCTCTGAGGTTTCATCTAGAGTTTTTGATGTCAGTTTTATTTTCGTTAAGAAATGGTTGGCATCTGTACAACTGTAAGTGTGCCAGTCATGTTAAAGTGTAGATCTAGAGTAGAAGAAAGGATGAGGGTAGTCAGAGTTATTCACATAGCCACAACTTACCATTCAGGATATGATATGGATATGCTTAGTGGTTTCCTTTAGTGTGTGAGATGATTATATCTGGACACGGCTAGATGGTAACAACATACCAAGTAACTATTTTTCATGTCAATCTTCAGGAAATATTCTGACTTTTTTGTAATATACGTGGCTTCTTTCATCTGACCCAAGAACAAAAGATTTTTCCAGACATTTCAATACAGATTTCTTCTATTCTGATCTTTATGTTCATAAGATGCAATTAAAAGGGAATGTTTAGTCATCACTGATACATCTAGAAGCATGATTATGAAGTACTAGAGCTGTGCTAATAACGCATGAGTATTTTGGGTAACATCTTGTCATGTGTTGGTTTTATTCAACTTTGCCACCCCTGCAGCCAGCTTTGTATAGTTACTTTTTCTCATCACTATTGTCCATTGCTTTAGGTATGATCGAAGTTCCCTGAAGGTTTTGGGTACAGTGGGAGAGCCAATAAACCCCGAGGCCTGGGTTTGGTACCATGATGTGATAGGTGAGGGCAGGTGCTCTATAGTCGACACTTTTTGGCAGACAGAGACAGGTGGGCACACTGTGACAAGCTTGCCTGGCTGTACACCTATGAAGCCCGGATCTGCATCATTTCCATTTTTCGGAATAAAGCCGACCATATTAGACGAAAATTGCAAGCCTGTCGAAGTTGGACAAGAGGGATATTTAGTGAGTTAATTATTTATTTTATATATATTCAATTGCAACACTGTACTAGTAGGTTTCTAATGAATGTATCGTATATCTTTATGGTATGCATTAAAGTATGCTCTTGACATAGCTCCAGTTACTTCCAGTTTAAGCGGAAAATAAATTCGGTGAATTAAAATATGTTTTTACATATAGGTTTTACTGGAAAACTACAATAAATACAAGGTTAAATGAACTTAAATTTTAAGTCATGAGTATTTATCCAGCTCAGTCAAGCACCTTTTGAATGCTGTTGCAGCTCTATTACCTCTTCTTCACCTCTTTGTTAAGGTTGGGAACCGCTTCTGTAATGGCCAATCATTTATATTTAAAAAGAGTTGTGCAGTAATGATGTAAGCGTACATGGGATTAGTTCGAACAGTAAGAGGTTTGGGCTGCCAGTAGCAACGTAGTTACACATCGTCAAAGCCATTGTAAACTATGGTTGTGTTATTTTATAGCATTATAAGGCTGTTTTCTCAATATATCAATAGGTTTCTATTTCACTCATACAAACTCCTTCAAAACTAAATAGTTTTGGTCATTTTATATTCGTCAAAGTTATGTGTCAGCAGAAATGCTGCTTTCGAGAATCTATATGTAGCCCAAGGGTTGTGATTGTGCAGGTATTCTCCCAGCCTTGGCCAGGTATCATGCGGACTGTGTACGGAGACCATCAACGCTATGAGACAACATACTTCAAGAAGTTTCCAGGCTACTATTGTACAGGAGATGGTGCTAAGCTGGATGAGGTTGGCCCTTATAACATTGTTGTTTCAAGGGCTTTTGGAGCTATAGTAATATGTGGTACTTGAGCAGACGTGAATTGGGCGCATGTTGAGCAGAGGTGAATTGCATTGTAATGGTAGCATAAATACGAGAAATAGCATTACATTAAGCTTATCAATATATGAAGTGGTGTTTAGGTTTCAAGTACTAGTTATACTTGTGAGAGCAGCAGAATCACTCAACTTCCGTTAGTGGTTATTCATGGCATTGTACAGAATACAGTTGGTGGGTTCCCTGCGTGTGCCTCACTCACAGCAGAAGTTAAATATCAGGTACTATACTTATGGAATGGTAGCAACATTAAAACTTTCATTTCAATAAAAGTTTTAAAATATGAATATGTTAAAAAATTTTGCTGTATTGAAATGAATTTTATTATCTCATCAAGTAAGATAATAGCTAAGAAATGTGCCATAAAAAATCTTTGATGAAGGCTCTCTGTCAAATTCCATATTTGTCTAGCTATCAAGATCTATGTTTATATATAATTCCATATTTGTCTAGCTATCAAGATCTATGTTTATATATAATTCCATATTTGTCTAGCTATCAAGATCTATGTTTATATATAAATCCATATTTGTCTAGCTATCAAGATCTATGTTTATATATAAATCCATATTTGTCTAGCTATCAAGATCTATGTTTATATATAAATCCATATTTGTCTAGCTATCAAGATCTATGTTTATATATAAATCCATATTTGTCTAGCTATCAAGATCTATGTTTATATATAAATCCATATTTGTCTAGCTATCAAGATCTATGTTTATATATAAATCTAAGTGTTTGTTTGTTGGTTGGTCGTGTCCAGTTATACTGATAAAATACATGTACACACGTTTGCAGCACTTGCTAGCGTTAGAATCGAAAAAACTGCTTGGTACTGGAATTGAAGTCAGACAATGGCTTTGCATGCAGGCACGCTAATCACTACGCCACGCGGCCACATTGTCATACTATGAAATAATTGTGGACATACTTATTACACCTGCCAATCTTTCATGACGCACGAAACTGCCAGTGTACTGGAAGAAATATACAAGCCAAGATTTCCCCAAAATGCTGTAAATATGTATAGCATAAACTTAGTTAAACTTAGAAGAAATAAACAAACATCTTCATTTAAAAGTTAGAATGGTAAATGTTGTATATGTGGAAACGAAATAAATCTTCTGTGCAAACTTTTTTATTACCCGTGCAACACCCGATATTCAGTAGTTCATTTACAATTTTTAGTTGTGGGCTGTTTTATTTACAAACATAAAATGTATATTTCGAAGTAAATCTAACACCCATTACAGGAATATAGTTGCTAGTTTACTAATTTGCTTAAAATATCGACCAGCTGATGCAGTTAAATACAAGACATTGTTGTAGATGATTAGACAACACTATTGCGGTATGACATTTGAAGAGTTGTCTGTCTGTGCAGTGTTTGCTTGTGCGTTTGTAGCTAGCGGCTAGACATGTTTGTAGCTAGCGGCTAGACATGTTTGTAGCTAGCGGCTAGACATGTTTGTAGCTAGCGGCTAGACATGTTTGTTACAATTGAGCTGTTAATAGACCTTGCTTCCTTCTCATCCACCTTTCATAGTTGGCCTTGAAATGCATGTACCTGTTCATTTGATATTGAGACTATGCGGGCATGTGATAGAGCCTTTGTCATTAGTGTTTAAAGTAAACCTTGCCTATGTACTTGAGAATGTGAATACATGCTAGCTTCAAAAGGCTATAAGTGATATAAAGTGAGTGCGATAAATATCCTATAGAATTCTTTTGCATTTCTTTTGGCAATCATGGCTAGCTAATGGAATAGAGCATGGAGAATAACAATAATTTATTAAGAGAATGTTGCAAATGTGGAAGGTAATATGAAATTTGTTTCTGAATAATATTGACATATTTTCACTATAAACTCTGTAGTTCTTGCTGAGAATTAGAAATACAATTTCTCTATTCAGGAAACTTGTGTTGGTTGTCCGTAGGATGGCTACATTTGGGTGACAGGGCGTATCGATGACATGGTAAATGTGAGTGGACACCTGCTGAGCACTGCTGAGATTGAGTCAGCTCTGATAGAGCATCAGAGTGTAGCTGAGGCAGCTGTTGTTTCTCATCCTCATGAAATCAAAGGAGAATGTACTTACTGTTTTATTACTCTCTGTGAGGTATGTTATACTAGTATTTAGTGAGATCACTGGGTTGATCAGGGGTCTTGTATTGATCAATAAGCTGCCTCTGTCATGGTCTTTTTCTAGTTCACCCAGGGACAAGTCTTCATTAATATCTTGTTATGAAATTGGTTTGGGCCAAAACAATAGATTTGTCAAGGTTTCGTGGTGATCAAGCTATGACACCAGTTAGGTGTGAAGCAATTAGGTTTGACAAAATTGTTTAGGGAGAAAATCACTATGATTGGGTAGCTATAGCCTTCCTTTTAGATGAAGCCATTTCTGTGCTGTTGATCAGATGTTGGAAGAAAAATAGACCATTTCTCCGCAACTTCTATTTTAAGTAATTGTAATAGGTCGATATTGTTAATAACAAATCTCTGCTCTGAAAATTTACACATATTCAATATGAAAATGCAGCGAGATAATATCTGCACTGACCTAATTGGTGTGGATGTTGAGGCTAAAGCAGAACATATGTAGCTTACACTATCACCGATTGAATTGATGAGTTAGACGAAGTGGCCAGAGAAATATAATGTTAATTAAATGTTAAAATTAATGTTTTGTGTTAGATTCATCTTCGTGTGAGCAAGGTAATAGTATTTATGTGGCTTAACCAATGTGGAGATGAGCATTAGTTCAACAATGGAGGCTTTTCTTCCATCGTTGACAAGTTTGCTCCGAGCTTGATTCAATTTACTGTAAGAAAGCTGATGTAGCCATAGCTAGAGTCTCATTTCAACTAGAGCGTTAGTATCACAGCTCGTATCTTGGAATCTTTGCTACATCTGAATTGATTTTTACTATGTTGGTTGACTGTGTTTGATGTTTCTCTATCATATTAAATGTTATAGTCTACTATAGTCAAGCTGAATGCATGGGGTGGCTTGTATCAGAATTAATAAGAAACATGTGCTCAAAGTCCTTTTTGTTATCCACAGTACTGCATCTCTGCTACTCTGTTTTAAATAAAGATGAGGAATTCAGTCAGAGAGAGTTTCAAGCGTGATGCAGTAGATAGTTGGGCCCCATTAATTTACCAGGCTGCTCTTGTTGAAAGTTTTGTATGCGCTGTGAGAGGCATACAAAGGCGGGTCAAAACTAGTTGCTGCAATGGGAACGCTTTGCTTAAAATAATTGTCAGGTCTCCAACCATCTGCAAGTGCAATTTCTATTTTGTCTCTATTTTATTTCTCAGGGGTTGGAGTTTACAGATGCTTTGGTTAGTGAGCTTAAGGCAGCAGGTAAATAATGATTTACACCAGCCGGCGTAAAGTTGATTTGCTATTTGTCTCTTACTAATGGTTTTATATTTTAGAATTTTTATTTTATGACTGTTACCTACGTTAATATTTAATATAATGCTAGGAGTTTACTCATTTAATTATTTCCTGGCAAATGTTTAGTTGGTCAGTGTGTTGATTAAGCAATCTAATATATAAACTTATGGTAAGTCGTCAAAACAAATATCAATAATCTTTTTGTCAAATATGAAATCTAATTTTGGTCATGTGACGCTTTTGCTAGTTTAAAAACCATTGCAGTTACTGAACAAATATGAAATCACGACCTCCTCAGTGTTATTGTGTTACTCGAAAAAACAAGTGCCTCGCAATATATTGTAGTTCGATCAAAGATTGGACCATTTGCTCAACCGGATGTAATGCAGAATGCGCCTGGTTTACCTAAAACCCGTTCTGGTAAGATCATGAGAAGAGTTCTACGCAAGATTGCCAGGGGTGACAAAGATGTAGGCGACATTTCAACTATGGCTGATGAGTCTGTGGTCGAGCTTCTTTTCTCCCTCCGACCTGACTGTTGATGGTTATTTGTTAGCCATTTGTCATTGTATCATCTAAGTAGCACGTTCTAATTTAGACGCCTTTGCACGGTTGATGAAACCGATGAGATGAATGTGTCATTGGGTTTTTAATTGTATATTAGTCTTTTTTTGTAGAGGCTTTTTATGATTTTTTCAGGTAGAACTCATTTATTGTTCAGTAAAATATTTTTTATAGTCATCAATATTTTCTTGTCACTGTCTTTCAAATTTAATAGGTTTTCCATAATACATGTCAAGAATAACAGAAAAGTGATTTGGGCATTTGTCTTATATTTCAGTGTAACCTCTAGCATGTTACAGTGTTACTGAATTGTGTAGCAAATATAACTTACTAGTTTGTTTAGAAATTTGAGTTTTATGTAATTTTATTTCTGATTTCATAACATGGCACGTCATACAGCTTTTACCAGCAGAGCATGCAACTGGTAGGCCTACCATGGCAAAAATCTAGCATTTTATAACATTACAATGTTTTAAAAGGAAAATGAAATTAGTATTTTTTTACAATGTAAAAAATATTTTTATGAATGATTACGAATAAGTGTATGCTGAACCCTTTCTTTTTTCAACGCCCTACCGGGTAAAGGAAATGGGTAGAGTCTACCCATTTCTTTTTATCTCGCGCTTGTTCGGCAGCCAAATACACGTAGCTCGTTTGAGTGAAAGTTGTTCTCTCTTGTTGTAATTGATAAATTTTCTTAGAATATTTACATGTTACCGTAAAGTTTTAAATATTTGTAAATGAAAGTTTAAAAAAATCATCTCACGTAAAAAAAATTGTTTAAAGTTATTACACGATCCGGTTGAACGAGCACAGTTTCAAATTATGCATCAACAACGGGTCTTACGGGGCTTGAGCATTCGTCCCACTATTTTTAAATATATATACCGACTACTATAAAATGGCAGAAAATGAGGAAAATAGAGATGATGATGAAGTTGCCAAAATAACTCAATTTCAGGTAGCACCAGTTTGTCTTTGTGTCAAAACAATTATTTGCACAAATTATTATAAAACAGTGTAAATAATCAGATACTTTTAACAAACAGCCGTACGTTCAGTAAATATTGCCTTGTTATTTGCTATTATCATTTTACTATTCGTATTGCGTCAATTCGTAGATTTGCCAGTTACTCTTAATGCACATTTTTATTTGAAAATGTAAACTTGATCGTTTAATGGCATATTTTGGTTTTATGGTTAGCTTATTAATTATTTTAGGAACTTACTGGAATAGAAGATCTAGATGCTTGTCGTAACAAATTGGTAGAGCACGGATGGGATTTAGAGGTGAGCTGAAAGTCGTTTAAAACGGTAATCTATAAGCTACAGTAACATGTTAAAATTAATTAGTTTTATTCGACATCGGTGTTATCGTTATTCGACTATCCTCCCAGTTTTCGAGTGGTTATTTCATTTGCTTTCGTGCTATAAAAATTCATATGATGTAACATACGGACGTTATATATTATACAATTAGGTTTTGTGTATTCCTTCTTTATTTACCGTCTTCTGAGTCTTTTTGTGGGTTTCACAGATCGTGATTAATAAATATACAATGTAAATTGGGTTGTGCAGCAGTGAGCCGAGAAGTTTGGATCACGAGGGCTAGTTATTTTTAGTGGTTAGCCTATCCCGTTTTGCTGTCAAGTGTCAACTAACTTTTAGCCAAGATGTTGGTCAATGTTTCTATTATATGGTTGAAGATAATGACACTGTGGCTGTATCGAGACTGAAGCTGACCCTTTGTGGATAAGCTTTCAGGCTACTGCAGGCCGTTCTGTTGAATGAATGTAGACCTATGTCTCGTAGGTAGTTGTATTAGGCTGTGCTATTCACTTGGCATTAAAAGTACTACGTACATGTTATTTTATTATGGTGATGCCTGGATCATTAATGATTTGTGAGAGTAGTAATATGTGCAGCTACTAGCATTGCTCTATTTTTGTTCAAGAAAAAAATTCTACCCGTTGACTTTGAAAATCTGCCAAGTATGAGTACACAAAATAATGATTCTAGCTAAAGCAAAATTTTGGTTTCAACAGTTTTAATTGCTTGAAGAGTTATCTGAAAGGTTGCTTGCCCAGGTGAAACTTACACCAGGAGCCTTCATGTATCTGTTACAAGTGAGAATATGTTTGTCCATATATATATATATATACAGTCAAACATGGATAACTCGAACTTCACGAGACCGAGCGAAAGCGTTCGAATTATCAGAGCGTTCAAATTATCAGAGCACTGTCACAAGTCCATGTATTTACTTATTTATTAGTAGATACAAGTACATATACAAACTATAATATAAATCAAAAGCTCAAATGGCTTGTTTCAAATTAAATGCTTCTAATGTAAAGTTTAAAACGTTTTTATCAAAAAGTATAGAGATTTTTCTATCACTTGAGATTGGTTTGTTGTTTGAGGTGATGTTATTGCCAGGACGTTTTTTTAGATTGACATTGGCAAAACTTGATCGTTGTTGAAATGCTCAAAAGAAAAGACATCTTTTTCTTTTGAGCGTTTTACCCACGATCAATTTTGCCAATTTTCTTGAAGTTTGTGCAAATATTACCTTACTTTACCTGGGATTCGTTAAGAGCAACACTCCGAGGCAGTTCAATTAGAAGTTTTACGAGATGTTATGGTACATTGTATATCATTCACGCTTTTTGAATGGATACTTATTGAATGTACACACATATTCTATGTTTAGGTCAAACGATGAATAGTTTTTTAGCTAAGACAACGTATACGTTTAATTACAACCATTTTTAAGACGTTTTAAACATTCAACATTCCGACGTTGATTCAACACAGAATCAACGTCGGAAAACTATTCATCGTTTGACCTAAACCCAGAATACATGTACGTTCAATAAGTATCCGTTTAAAAAGCGTGAGTGATAGAGTGGTATACAATGTACCGTAAAACCTCGTAAAACTTCTAATTGAACTGCCTCGGAGTGTTGCTCTTAACGAATACCACTTTCTTTGCTTCCGAAGGGCGATAGCTAAGCGGATGTTTGGTACAAATCAAATTTCACCAAACCTTTAGAAAAGTCGTTGACAAAAATATTTTGCCGATAGTTGTAATAATGACGCTTATGAATTACGAAAATATGAGGTTTACCTCTATGGCTTGGAATAAAGTGATTTTCTAAAGCGATAACAACCGTTTCGGTAGCCGTTGGGCAAAAAACAGTTCGAATTCACAGTGTTGAATTCGAGTTATCTATAGCAATTTATCATTACGTGGGAACGGACCAAAGAAACCGTTCGAATTAACCATGTGTTCGAGCTATCCGTGGGCGAGTTATCCATGTTTGACTGTATATTGTTGTTGTTTATTGCCCCCTCACTCGTAAATCAATCTCAAACAAGAGCATCTTGTGCTGAAAATGAATAAAGTGCAATCAGTATTTTTATGTTTATTGGGAATCTACATAGTTGACCAAACACAGATGCATCTGTTATTTCTCTTCTACCATATTTCTGCAAGTTCGTTTATACACAAAGCATTAGTCCGAAACATTCCACAGGTATTTGTTGCCATTCTTTTAGTGAGTTTTATCAGTGTTTGTGTCTGCAACTGATACGTAAACTTCAAGATTTTCAAGCATTTGCATCAATATCAATGCTGCAGGTTTTGTTACTTTTCATGTTTGTCAATAAAATAAGTTGATTTTTTAGCGGGCAGTTCATGACACGTTTAATGAACGAGAGGGTGTGTCAGGTGTATATAATGAAAGCCCACCTGTTGCACCAGAGCCAGAGTTGAGAAGGCGAGTGCCTGTGGCACTACCCACTACAGTTCGTAATCTTAGATCAAATCAGAGGTAACACACAATTACCACTTGTGTTGGTGGATATTACTGTGTCATGATGGCGTATCTAATTCTTGCGCTATTAGCTCATCTCATTCTGAAACTATTATGTACTCATGAAAACCGAAAATAAAATGTAACAATTTTTTTATTTGATGAAAAGATTAATAAAATAAATTAGTTTCATTTGATATATTTTAAGTAAGAGTAAGTTACATCTCACCCTCCTCTCCTTTACATTCAAACCTGCTTATTGCCACATCTACACCTATTTTTGTTCCTCTAAGGCAGGGATGGCCAAATGATTTTGGCCATGATCCGCTACAGCCAAATCTGGCAAATTAAAGATCCACAATGAGCTGAAGATGTGCATTTTTCTTTTTTACTATACATAAACATGCAATTATTTGGGCACATCTTACAAAAAGCGTTATATTCGATTTTAAAAAACTTTGTTTCTGTTCATAATTTGACTAAAAATCACTGAATGAATGTGCTGCAATAAACATGTCTGATATCAGTGAGAAAAATGATTAGTGGGCTTTGACATCACAATACTATCAAAACACGGTTTCCTGCTACTGACATCACATCTTAAAATTCATAAAGAGGAGTATATTTGTAAGTCGTATTCTATGATTGTTTTTTCACAAAATTCATTGCTGAAAACTATGCATTTACAAAAACTCTAAGAAAAGTTTTAAAAAACCTTTTTAAATCAAATTAAAGAAAAAGTGCCTCAAAAATATTTTGAATCGCCATCTTGAAAGATCCACAAAAAAACTACAGAGATCCACATCCGGATCTAGATCCGCCATTTGGCCATAGCTGCTCTAAGGTATATCGATAACAGAAACATATCTTTACCAGCTATTACTTTATTATGTAGTTTCTTACTTGTAATTTAGTTTTTCACGTTTAGCTTTTTATAGAATTCTCTGAAATGCATTTTTTTCTCTACTAAATTTTATCCCATCGTGTGTTTATCGTTGTTGCTTTTGACATTATTTAAATAAAACCGTAGTTGTTGATGTATGTACGTACGTATGTACTTACGTACGTATGTATGTATAATATGATTACCATACAAGGACGAGCTGTACAATTATAGGTATCTTAAAGCCTAAGTGTCTTATTATAATACATTCTTTTTTTCTCATTTACTATTGTCCAAGCTAGACAGCCTCCTGCAACCTTGTCTCTCAGTCATCCTACATTCTTTCACTCTCACTGTGACTGGAGCGCATTGAACAATTTGACACGTGTTTATAACTACTTACAATCAATAATATTCTCTCAGTTTTTTTGGTGGAAACCGTGCATCACCATTGCTTTAATGACAAGAGCTTTATTATACATTGTAATCCATTCGATATCTAAAGATATTAAACCATAACTGTCGCGTACAACTTTTATCGTATTTTCTAAGTAAATCAGACACACTGATTCCGGTTTTGTACTCAAAATAAAGATTGGTCCACTAACTTTCAGAGTATTGAGGGCTTTTTTACAGCGTTTTAATATCGGTCTCGAAAACAACACGATCGGCCCAACAAGCTCCGCCCATAAATATGTGACGTAACCTAGCTTTTTAGGAACGGAATTTAGGAATGTTTAGTTCGATTTAGAATAATAGAGATGGGTGTCTTAAAACCCGTCATTAACTAAATCCAGCCTGTAAAATAATTTCAGTCTTTTATGAAAGGTAAATAAACTATTTAAAATTGCTCGTAGCTTGTTACATGATGTCTAAATGGGCTGAACACCTAGAAAAATGAGCTCAAAAAAGCGCGATTTTATCACAAGCTAGCGTTGTTATTGCGCTTTTTTGAGCTCATTTTTAAATATGCAATGTGAATTAGCTTATTTACCTTTCAGAAAAGACTGATATTATTTTTAAGACTGAATTTAGATAATAATGGATTTTAAAACACCCATCTCTACTATTCTAGATCGGTCTAAACCTTCCTAAATTCTGTTCCTAAAAAGCTAGGTTACGTCACGTATTTATGGGCGGAGCTTGTTGTGCCGATCGTGTTGTTTTCGAGACTGATATTAAAACGCTGTAAAAAAGCCTTCAATAATCTGAAAGCTGGTGGACCAATCTTTATTTTGAGTACAAAATCGGAATCAGCAAGTCTGATTTACCTAGCAAATACGATAAAAGTTGTACGTGACAGTTATGGTTTAAGTAATCAAGGCACCAAGTGAGAATCTCTGCACTCTGTAACTTGTCATTTCTCTTCACTATGTAGCTTGTCATTTCTCTGCACTATGTAGCTTGTCATTTCTCCTCACTATGTAGCTTGTCATTTCTCCTCACTATGTAGCTTGTCATTTCTCCTCACTATGTAGCTTGTTATTTCTCCGCGCTATGTAGCTTGTTATTTTTCCCCATTATGTAGCTTGTTATTTCTCCGCACTATGTAGCTTGTTATTTCTCCCCATTATGTAGCTTATTATTTCTCCGCGCTATGTAGCATGTCATTTCTCCTCACTATGTAGCTTGTCATTTCTCCGCACTATGTAGCTTGTCATTTCTCCTCGCTATGTAGCTTGTCTTTTCTCCTCGCTATGTAGCTTGTCATTTCTCCTCACTATGTAGCTTGTCATTTCTCCCCACTATGTAGCTTGTCATTTCTCCTCACTCTGTAACTTGTCATTTCTCCTCACTATGTAGCTTGTCATTTCTCTGCACTATGTAGCTTGTCATTTCTTCCCATTATGTAGCTTGTTATTTCTCCGCACTATGTAGCTTGTCATTTCTCTGCACTATGTAACTTGTCATTTCTCAGCACTATGTAACTTGTCATTTCTCTTCACTATGTAGCTTGTCATTTCTCTGCACTATGTAGCTTGTCATTTCTCCTCACTATGTAGCTTGTCATTTCTCCTCACTATGTAGCTTGTCATTTCTCCTCACTATGTAGCTTGTTATTTCTCCGCACTATGTAGCTTGTTATTTCTCCCCATTATGTAGCTTGTTATTTCTCCGCACTATGTAGCTTGTTATTTCTCCCCATTATGTAGCTTGTTATTTCTCCGCGCTATGTAGCTTGTCATTTCTCGTCACTATGTAGCTTGTCATTTCTCCGCACTATGTAGCTTGTCATTTTTCCGCACTATGTAGCTTGTCATTTCTCTGCACTATGTAGCTTGTCATTTCTCCGCACTATGTAGCTTGTCTTTTCTCTTCACTGTTTCAGAGTTTTTAGGCCTCGACAGGGTAGCAGCAGCGCAGCTGGTACAGAAAATTGGAGTCTCACAACATGGGGAATGCAACTTATCATATTACCTTTCAGATTCATATCTAGTTCTCTTTATGATGTCATCACATTCATCTGTAAGTCATTTCCTTATATATTTTGTAGTGAACAGATGGTCCAAGTGCTGCAGTGATCTACATATAAAATATGTTTCTAGTTTTTAAAACCTATCGTAATGGCCTACAGAGATCGTAATGACCTACTTTTATCATAATGGCACTTACCGTAAAACCTCTTATTTGAACGCCACCTCTATTTGACCGCCACCATAGAAGGGTTAAAAAATAGAGCGCCACCCTTTAATTAAACGCCACCTCTATTTGACCGCCACTTTAACATTCTTTGATCTTTATGAACCCATACTACCAAGAGATTAGTAGAAAAATGTCATGGTTCTTCTGTCGTGGTTGTATTTGTATTGAAGTCCATTTTCTAACTCCAAAGCTTACGGTTTTTTCTTTAGAAAGCAACACCATAGAAATAATTAATTATTGTATCAGGCTAATATTAGTTCCTTGTTTAATGCAGTCTTGATACTTCTCTGTACAGTGGAACCTTGGTTCTCGAACATAAAGAAGGTTGTTCGAAAACCGAGTTGTTCGAGATCCAAAACAATTTTTCTCA
The DNA here is from genome assembly GCF_963576615.1 of Watersipora subatra. NCBI lineage: Eukaryota > Metazoa > Bryozoa > Gymnolaemata > Cheilostomatida > Watersiporidae > Watersipora > Watersipora subatra. The sequence goes on from NC_088708.1 coordinate 50,962,438, forward strand.
TTAAAATAAATGTATGTAAATTTCAATCCGATCCAAGGCGAGAAAACAACTTCGGTAAAGTATTTTTTTAACATTTTACACCATAAACTGTACCGAATACTGCATACTATAAATAAAAACGGGTAGATATAAGATCGTGTTTAATTTTAATAAAAGGTTTTCTATCTATGATGATGAAAAAAAACAAAAGAAAAAATTTCGTATGTTTTGCTCTTAAAACATCAAAGACATTAAAGGTTAAGATACATACCAAAAGTTGCAGAGATTGATAATGGAACAGCAAAAACATGCAACAGATCAGTTACATCAAAAATCGTAGGAAAAGGAAAATCTAAACAGCAATGGCATGTTTACTTCACATTTTTGAAGGAGAATCCTTTTCCAAAACAATTTTGGGTAACTCGACTAGAGGGGTTATCTCCCTACTAAATCTCTTCGTTAAAGGAGATGTCGTCCCAGATAGTTCCTTCCTTTTTGTAAAAAATTTATGAAGTGTAAATTGCTTCTCTGTTTGTTAACGAATGTTTCCATGTTGTTTCCTAGGCTGTTCCAATTCCAAATCCACATGCTCCGGTTTGGTCGAGAACCAATTTATGTTCGAGATCCGAGGCGAACAAATCTCAAAATCTTTGGTCGAGAACCAAAGCATTCGAGAACTGTGGTTCCACTGTATATGAAAAACGGTTTATAATTACAATGGAATCTGTACTGCTATTTTCAGAATATAACTGGCGTGCATGCGGCTAAAAATTTATCATTATTTTTGCAAAAAGTTTTTCAAATGACAAAGCGTAAAAGTGTTGCTCTGTTAAAAAGTTGGTTAGATGCTAATATTAACTAGTTCAGTAGTGCAGAAGAAGAGTTGAGGTCAGCAGTCACAGTGGAAGGTATTGAACAGCCAGAAGAATATGAAATGGTTTCATACGAAAGCAATAATCAGAACGCAACCTGCCGAGCTAACGATGCAAATATTTTTGTGTCAAAAATTTTAATTTTTGTTTCTGCATGTATTATAAGTATGGTTCGATTATGTCACTCGTTCTTGAACATATATTTGTAGCATTTGATAGATTATTATTATATAACTTATAAATTGGCAGATTTATAGCATATTATTTGATGGCATCCTTGCAGTTATCTTAACTCGGCACATAATGGATCAATGCTCCTAACTCCACTTCTATTGCGCATAAAAAGCCAGTCTGCAAACTCTAGCAAATATATCAATAAGTACCATGAGCTTTTATTCTACAGTGTTAATTAAATCAATGATATACAGCCCCAAAGGATAGCCGACGGCGCTCATATGGGCGGGGTTTAATTATGAAGCTCTGTTGGGATTAACCCGGACACGGCACCCAAACAAACAAATATGCTGAATAAAGCACCTTGTAAATTTACGAATATTATGAACTATAGTGGTTATTTTACTTATCTGTTGAATTCATTTTGTTGTCAAATAAATATAGTATCCCAATATTGTCACCGTTATGATCAGTCAGTTGCCATTCACAAGCATTCGTGATATTAATAGTCACAATCGTAAAATAGCTCAAATTCGGTTTTGCATTTAGATTTTGAGTATGAAAACTACACTGCACAGCTTTGCCTGCTGTCCCATCTTATTGGCAAGGTAAAACAATGTGAAACCGATGAAAGACTTGGTCATTTTATATTAGGGGTGGCAAAATATTAATCAAAAACTAGAAAAAAAATGCCGTTGTTAGGGTAATTATATTCAACTTTAGGCATATACTACGACCTTTACTAATTTTAAATTTACTAAAAATAGGTAATTTGAAATGTTTTATTTTGATTAGATACATTATTTTGGTTAGGTATTACCCCTACATTGCAGAAATTCAATGTTTGCTATTGTGACCCGCGGGGTCTACTGGCTGAATAATCTAATGAAACGATAACAGCGATTCGTGTTTTCTAAAACCTAACAAGGCAACGCGACCGCCCCGCGAGAGTTGTGTTTGCTTTGAAACCCAGGCTAGCACAATCCTAATAGAGCTCCATAATTAAACCACGCCCATATGATAGCCGTCGGCTATCCTTTTGGGCTGTATATCATTGATTAAATATAGTTATCAGATAAAAATATGCCTTCAAATTTAGAAGGAAATGAAAAGTCTATCGAGAACCCACCAATTTGCAAATGTAGGCACAGGCTATTGTATCATCGCATCGTAGGTTAATTGCAAGCTATGGATATCAACTGGTAGAGATATTTCTCGGCTTCCCAATTTAGATATCTTTGATAAGTTGGAGGAAAGTTTGCAGATTTATTGCATTAAGAAGAGTTAATGTCGTTTCGTCTGAAGGCGAGTGCAAAATATAGGCGACATTCGCTTTGCCTGTTGAAAGGTTAAATTTATCTTCCCAAAATTCTGACGAGCCATTTGAAAAATACAATGCCAGCCTCTATTTAAATGCCACCCCTAATTGACCACCACTATAGGAGGATTGAAAAATAGAGTGCCATAGCGTTCAACTAGAGGTTTTACTGTATATTGGTAGGCCTACTTAAGTTGTAATGACTTAGATATATTTCAGTAACCCATTTTTTGTAATGATTTGTTTGTACAATAATGACTTATACAATAATTACTTATTTATATTGTAATGACTACTTTTTTACATTATCTTTGAGATTTTAGCATTTTTTTATATTCTAGTGACTTGCCTAATGCACAATGACCTATATATTTGGGAGTACTTAACATTGCAGTACTTTGCATGTTTTGCACATCAGTGTGTCATCATCAGCTGACTGGTAAACGCACATGAAGTTGAATTTTATTTCTCTATTAACCTGTTACAGGATTATATTTCTGGTGATAATGGTCATGTAGATATATGGGCTCTGTGATTTTTTTTGTAGTGGGCATATTTCGTCCTGACCCAAGGAGAGGTAAGTGTGTACATAGTTTGTCTTTAATTGTAGTGGTTGAGATTTGGAAAATGATAACTTTAGTATTTTAACGTAATCCAGCTCGTAAGCTTAATTTGAAACTAGGTTAAATCCTCTTATTCTTTATGCTTTAACTAAACATTCGTCAATGCTTTGAGAAAAACTTTGTTGTGATTGTTTACGAAATAAGGATTTTTCTTCATTAAAACTTTTTTTCAGAATGTACTTTCACTAGTCATCTAGAATTTTATCCAAGAAGGAAAAGTTGATCTTACCAAAAGCAGAGCAGTATCGCAAATTTGGAGCGATTGTAAACAACTTACTTTTGTTCCTAGTAAGGTGTGGCCATTTTACTTCTGCAGAGCCAATCTTACTTCGAACAAATAAGTTAGCTGTGGTTCTAAACTCCTACTATTGTTCTAGCTGTGGTTCACTAGACTGACGTAAATGTATATATTCACTATGTTTCCATGGTGCGCTGTACTGCGAAGCAGCCCCCTCCGAAGTCGAGGGGATTGTACGTTTCCATGTTGCGTAGTGGTTTTCAGCAAATTAGCCAGAGAAGAGAAATTGTATAAATTGAATCGCCTGATGGAGAAATAGAATCGATCACGGATACTGACCGTCATAAACGGTCTTTTTATGATTCTGTCATCATTATACTTTTATTTACAATACACATTCACAAGGTTTTACAAACCTTAACACACTTTTTACAAAGTAATATATTTTTAATAAGTATTTTCAAGTAATATATTATTTAAACGTTAATTTAGGACTTGCCACCTATTTTTCGAAAAGTGTTGGCATCGATAACAAAGTCCAGGAAAGTAATCACCTCATCATCCTCGTGAATGCAGACCATAATTAAATTTAGGTGAAAGAAGATTGGAAGAATAGAAAAAAACCAGATTAGCAGGACAACCTTTGTACTAGTTTATGTCCCTCGAAGAATCCGCCTCCACGGCATGAGAGCTATGCGCAGCCACTGCGCAGTCGCTGTTTCCTTGCTGCGAATTTGCACTGACTTCGCACTGATCAGTGCGCAGTGATTTCAGTGCGAAGACGCCGTTTTCATGATTCGGAGATAGCGCAACTCCGAAGCACTGCGCATCATGGAAACATACATATTGTATGCTATCATCTGTTTGAACTGCGTTTGTCATGTTGACAGGAACTACAGATCCTGTGGGAGACGTTGAAAACTTTATTAGAGAATATAACATTACTTATGGCAGTATTCATCCAGCATTTTATCATGGCTCTTACAGCCAGGTTAGTATCATTGAGTTCCATCATCTAAGGTGCTCTATCGGTATGTCTCTCACTCTGATCATGTTGCTCCGTTGCTTCACTTACTAAAGCTGTGGGAAAATATTTATGTCAAGGGGTATTAATCGTCTAATAATAATTGTTTCACGGCAAAAAGTACAGTGCAGAAGGTGGAATAAGCATACATTTGATGTACAGAGTGTTGCATGTATGTGTATTGTGCAGATGTGATACGTTTTTTATACAGTGCAGGTGCAGTTAATGTACATACATATTGCGCAGGAAATGCAATAAATGTATATATAGTTTAGGAGGTAAAATAACTCTGCATTTTTTTCAGGCATTAAATGAAGCAAAACAAGCATTAAAATTCCTCATAGTTTACATTCACGGCGATGACCACGCTGATACAGACACTTTCTGCAGGCAGACACTCGCTGATGCTGCTCTCATAGAATTTATTAATGAAAACTCTATATTCTGGGCATGCAATGTAAACAGCGGAGAAGGTTACAGAGGTGGGTGCTAGGTATTACCTTCAACAAAGTGCATGCATTCATTATAACAGGCGATTCGCCTAAATTAACTATTATCAAAACTTGCTGTTTGGTAAATTTATGGCTTTTAATGAAAATGGCATGTTATCAAACATTGTTTTTCTGACAAAGTTATGATTACCTAATCTCTAGCTATATTTTGCAGTATCGCAGGCCCATCGAGAAAATACGTATCCATTCCTTGCCATTGTTGCCCTCAAGAATAATCGTATGACAGTTCTAGCGCGGGTTGAAGGACTTATGGGTAAGTACTGCCCTGTTGACATTATTACTGTTAGTGAGTGCCTCTTTGAGAGCTTTTTGTTGACCAAGCTTTCTGCCAGTAATCTCTAGTAACAGGGTATATGTAACTATATATATATATATATATCTAGTAACAGATCCGATAACTGTTCACCGGGTCAGTTCATTATCTACACCTGTACAATTTTTAATTATTTTAGAATAAAATATACACATGTTGTATTTGAAACAATTTGAGTAGGTATTTTACCTGTTTCCTGTCCGCAATTGTATCATACCAGAAATTGGTCGTTTGAGCAAATATTTATTGCTTGCATATTAAAAATTGAGCTCCATTGATTTCTTTTTTACAAACTTTTTAAAAGGCTGAACTCTTTTTTTAAGCACGCGGCAACTCAACTAACCAAGCTGTTTACTTGTCATAGGTTTAGGGAAATGGCTAACGCTGAGGTATTACACTAAGTATACTGACTCAATTTTTACAAAAACAAGTATATGACAGACTAGTTTTGTTTTAACGCTGACTAAAGATGTCATTAATGGCATCGTAGGATTAAGTTTGGGGAATGGTACAGAGGAAGTAATCCGTGTTGAGAAATCAGCTATTTAAGAAAAACTTAAACCAATAGTTAATGCTATTGAAGATAAATATATGAAAACTAATAGCAAATTACCTTTTGACAGTGAAAATCTTGCTTTGGTGTCAGCCTCCTTTGCAACACTAAGTAATTTATATCAAAGTATAACAGTTTGCCGCTGTCAGAAGGCAGCAAACTCTCAAAGGGCAGCAGGTTTGTTTTTTGTTATTATTCTTGTTAGACAAGCTTTTGAAATTATACAATGTTCTTTAGCTATTTGAGATTGCTCGACATCTGTTTGTTTGCTGGACTTGTTTAGGTTGTCAAATATCGTGGGAGAATGCTGATAAAGTCCTGTTATATTAATATATTATAATAAACTGCATAATATACTAAAGTACTCGTAATAGATTCCTTCAGTATTGCTGGGCTTTCTAAGAGAAACAGCAGATGCAATACTGTAATTTTTGTTGAAGGAGTTGCTTGCAGCTATCCAAGTTATACAAAATCTTGAGTGACAAATGAAATCATACAGACAAGTGACGGCATATTGCAAACAGCATCTAGCTGAAAGCTATTGCGTATCAGTGATTAATACGTATATTAACTAATATGTCAAAACTATTAGTTACCTTGCCGAGACCTAGATAATATATTGAATCATTCTGTTTCAAATTCAGATATCCGCTTAACCATCATTAATCATGGTGAATAACCATTAGCTATTTGGAGTGGACAACTCTTCAGTATGTTTTCAATTATATGTATATGGATATCATGTCAAAGCAAGACTCCAATTATGAATAAGTTTTTGAATGGAAATATTCAATGTATGTGCCTTGTCGTTATTTGTTCCTTGCTTGGGTCCTTGTTGTTGCTGTGAGCCTAGGCTAAGATAACCAATATTTTTAATGTCTCTGCATAGATATAATAATGGGTTTATTATATCTATGTATCTCTGTTTTACCTCATTTCTTTGATTCTGTATCATGGCACATACTTCATATCATGTATTCTGTATCATGGGTGTTATTTTCTATGACGGGCACTACATTTACGTGCAAATACATTTTTAGCTCCAGATGAACTCCTAAACACTTTACAGACTATAAAAGGCGATTGTGAAATGTTCCTCTTAGCTGCAAGAGTTGAAAGGTAACATAACTCCCCATCAGACCACTTATTAGCTCGCTAAATACCACAATGGTTTTTCTCATGTTAAATCCAATTGAGACAGTTGTGCTTGGAGTAAACACATGTATGTCGTTATGTCATTAACTTTCTGCCATACAGTAATCTCTCCTACTTTGTGGCTGCAACTATCGCCCCTTCACTATATCGCTAATTTCGCAGTCGCTTAAATTTCTTTTTCATTTATTTATGATAACTTATGTTCAAAAGTCATAGTCGTCTTATTGCTTTAAAATTAATTGTTTACAGAGTCAGTACAGTTTACAGCAGTACAGTTTACAGCAGTACAGTTTACACCAGTACAGTTTACACCAGTACAGTTTACACCAGTACAGTTTACACCAGTACAGTTTATACCAGTACAGTTTACAACAGTACAGTTTACAGCAGTACAGTTTACACCAGTACAGTTTACAACAGTACAGTTTACACCAGTACAGTTTACACCAGTACAGTACAGTTTACAGCAGTACAGTTTACAGCAGTACAGTTTACAGCAGTACAGTACAGTTTACACCAGTACAGTTTACACCAGTTACAGTTTACACCAGTACAGTTTACACCAGTACAGTTTACACCAGTACAGTTTACAGCAGTACAGTTTACAGCAGTACAGTACAGTTTACACCAGTACAGTTTACACCAGTACAGTACAGTTTACAGCAGTACAGTTTACACCAGTACAGTACAGTTTACACCAGTACAGTTTACAGCAGTACAGTTTACAGCAGTACAGTGTACACCAGTACAGTACAGTTTACAGCAGTACAGTACAGTTTACAGCAGTACAGTTTACACCAGTACAGTTTACAACAGTACAGTTTACAGCAGTACAGTTTACACCAGTACAGTTTACAGCAGTACAGTACAGTTTACAGCAGTACAGTTTATACCAGTACAGTACAGTTTACACCAGTACAGTTTACAGCAGTACAGTTTACACCAGTACAGTACAGTTTACACCAGTACAGTTTACACCAGTACAGTACAGTTTACACCAGTACAGTTTACACCAGTACAGTTTACACCAGTACAGTTTACACCAGTACAGTTTACACCAGTACAGTTTACACCAGTACAGTTTACACCAGTACAGTACAGTTAACAGCAGTACAGTACAGTTTACACCAGTACAGTTTACACCAGTACAGTTTACACCAGTACAGTTTACACCAGTACAGTACAGTTAACAGCAGTACAGTACAGTTTACACCAGTACAGTAAATTTTATTGTCACTATGCGACTCCAAGGCATTCCCTCCACCGGTAGTGGCCTTTATTTGGATACATATAGTAATACGCCGTCAGAGTCGTAGCGGAGGCAGAAATGCGGAGCACACAGTCTATTGATTAAAATATCCCCTAGCAATAAGTGGGTCGATGTCAGCAATAAAAATAGAATCCTAAAAGAATACAATCTTACAATAGAAACTTCCCAGTTCAGCTTTGGTAAACTGGGAAGTTCTATTCGCGCACACACACACTCTACACGATTTATTTGTGAAAGTTGACACTCGCAAAGATACTGTAAAGCAAGATATATAATTCTATGATTGCTTCTTAATAGCTGAATGCTTCCAGATTTCGTATTTTTGTGGGTTTATGTAGGACTTTCAGATTGCAATCGTGTTCGCATTATATTCTTAGTGGTAACCCGAATGATAGCTCGTCGTCTAACCCAAGTCATTGGCAGATGTTTTTCGCTCATATACTTGAGAAGAGCAGCAAGTATCCTAGGTGTATTCAGAACTATCTTTTTGTATCGGACTTACATGAGCGATTGTGTGCTTATCAGCTTCTATGGAAATCCCGAGGAGATAATTTCATAGATCTAATAGGTGTAAGTGGAAGTTACAATTTATTAAAGTTGTGAGCAAACCTTCTAAAAAGCTGTTATTTTTATATCCATTTAAGTTGTTAAGTGTTAAGATCAGTAAAGGTATTTGAGCTATTTTGCATATTATGCAACTTATGATATTGTAGAGAGGAACGGGAAGTGACCAGGACCCTTCGAGAACAGCAAGATGAGGCTTACAGAGAATCAGAAAGACAGGACAGAGAAAAGGTTGGTTTACATTTGTTTTTCTTCCATTCCATTTCCTCTGTTTGTTGCCTCTAAATGAGATTCGATGTCCCACACATTCACTTTTTACAAATCTCTATCTTATGTTTTTATTTGGTTATTAAGGTGCTATGCTTTCAATTTCAACATTTTTGTCCTCCTAAACTAAGGCGTAACAACATACCTGCAACATTATACTTTTCTGCCGTTTTGTGGCTTCCTAAGATACTCCTATATTTCTGATGCTGAAGCATTTATAAACTATGATCAACATTTTTAACTGGACTATATCATCAAGAAATTGAATATGCTTTTAAGTAGTTATGCATTTTTTTATGAATTACGCAGTACTTATTGGCTGGCAAGAATATCTACTATTTTTTAATTGGTAAGGCAGTGAACCTTTGAAGATTGTAAGAATGGAGATTGTACTTTTCAATGTCACAAATGTCTGTTAATCACAAAATGGCTAAAAAGACACAATTGTGATGGAAGCCTGCACCAATCATTTGGCTTCTTGTCACCATTTGGGAAAAGGGCTTGTAACTCTCAGTCATAACCATCTTTTGCTTTAACACAATCTCCTTTACTGGGAGTACCTACTGAGACTCAGTTAGTTAGCCTCGGCTCTCTGCTTCACTATGGAACTTACCAGTCTATCAGTTTTAGGTAGTTAAACTCCAGCTACCTGAACATAATTTTCTCTGTCATGCGCAACATATTGAGAGAAATGTGAAACTGAAATTTGGATTCATAATTAGGAATTTAAATAGAGCATGTGTATGCCAGGTACACAAGCACTGCTATAAATAGAGCATGTGTATGCCAGGTACACAAGCACTGCTATAAATAGAGCATGTGTATGCCAGGTACACAAGCACTGCTAAAAATAGAGCATGTGTATGCCAGGTACACAAGCACTGCTATAAATCGCATTAATTTTCAAACTTGATGTATTTTTAAACAATTATTGTCAAGAGTAATACTATTCTGTTTGAGGGTTTTGTGACAAACAAGAGTGGAGTTGTCTATCCTTGTCTATCTATTCTCTTTTTATCAGACCCAAGGATTTTCTGGAATTGGTTTTAAGTTTAATCAAGTGATCAGCGTAGTGATATTTACATAAAGCTATGCCGAGCTATTGATAATATGACCATTACGAAAGAAACATCGATAAACTTGAATGTTTCACTAGGTTTTAATAAAGTTTTGATCTTTGTGTGATCCTTGAGAAGGAATTTTTTGATGTTGTATGTCTGTAGGCAATGTTGCGGCAAGCAGAGCGTGACAGAGAAAGAACAGAGATGGAGATGAGGCAGCAAGAAGAGGAAGCGAGAGTTAGGGAAATTCAGGTAGAGGAATTGTCGATACCAAACGAATTTGTTGATAGTCCTAAAGCTTTTATGGATGCATATAAAGTATAGAATGCAGGGTATATAGCCTCAGGTTGTATTTATTATATAAAATATTTGTGATTAACAGGATTAAAGGTATCGCCACGCGTGCCGATTTTTTTCGTTGGTTCTGACCGAAATCACGAAATACATGAAAAACACAGAATTATTCGGCCGAAATTCACAGAATTGTCAGAGCTGTGCATGCACACCGAAATCGTTGATGAAATGCTTTTGATTGGTTGAACAAATTGTTAGCGATCGTGATTTTAGCAGCTTTTGCGATTGGTATAGTCCAAGACACGTATTACAACACACAATAAAAGTACCAGCATAATTCAACATACTACATACGATGCAACTGCCTAGATTGCGGTATTGTTGATTCTTTATCGTTCGGACAGCAGGCTGCGAATCGTTTCTTTTTTAATAATAACAATTTCTTTTTTAGCAGTAAAAGTTCCGTTGTAGAAAGAGTTGCCATCATTAGCGCAATCAAGTCAGTTGCATCGTAATTACTTTGGCAAATCGTGTTAGTACTTTTCGTGCATGTCGCATTATGTGCCTCTTGGACTATATAAATTACCAAAGCTGCTAGAATTGTGCTTGCTAATAATTTGTTTAGCCAATTAAAAACGTTTCGTCGACGGTTTTGGTGTGCATGCACAGCTCTGACAATTCTGGGAATTTCGGCCGAATAATTCTGTTTTTCGTTCATTTCGTGATTTCGGTTAAAACCAGTGAAAAAATCGGCACATTGTGGCTGTACCTTAATGCTGCAATGGGGGTCACGGGAGGCGGGGATGGGTAAAGCTTGTGTCTCATAGATGTAATCAGCTATCAGTGATTATAGAAGTTTGGATTCTCTGGCGTTGTTTCTAGTTGGTATGTGTAGCAGATAGAGCGATTGACGTTGTGTAATGAAATCATTGTCATCATTATCTTTCAGTTTTCAACTTTTTGTACCGTCAAGTTTATGTCATCGCATCGTTAATATCCACTCTGCGTGTTCTGACAGTTTAAACTGGTTGTTGTTTTGTTATCCATTTGAGTATAAGCAAGCCTTCAGGTGACCTGACACACTGCTTCAGTGGCAAGCAGTGAACCAGTTACTAGATTAGGGTTTATCCACTCATACAGCATGCGTTGCCAAAAACAATGAGCCATTATGTTTTTCAAATGTGAATATTTATATTGTATGTAACATCAACAGGGTATAACTATAAACAAGATCTTATTAGTGTGACTGGTCGAACAACAGCGCAGAGCAAATGTAGAAGATCATTATTCATTTGCCCGCTCCTTAGTTGATTTATTTATAGCATAAGTTTGTTAATTCATCTTTTTCATGTTCAGGCTTCTGCTGGTACATGTTGGTAGATGTGTATTACATACACGTAATATTAAGATTGCAGCAAAGACTAAAATAAAGATATAAATCGCTGTTAATATATTTTTCAATCAAACACAAGCATCCATTGCAACATCTGAACCAACTTGACATGACACAATAATCAAGCTCTTGCCAACGCTGCCTTCTCCAGTCAACATTTTTGATGTTAGAAGCTTCATTTTGGCTTTAGTTTTGTTTGTTGTTCGTGGCTACACCTCTATAAAAACTACATCATGTCCTTGATTCAATCTTTGTATTACATAAGTAATTATTTGTTTTCATAGAATCGAGAAATGATGAAAGTGCGATGGAGAGAGGAAATGTCGGATGAACCGTCTTCTGATAATCCGGAATGCGTGAAAATATTGCTAAAACTTCCCTCTAGCGCAAGAATAGAAAGACGATTTCTCAAAACAGATTCGCTGAAGGTGAGAGTGTCAGTCTATGGTTCAGCATTTGCTGTGTTCGTCTTCTACAAGAGCTTTATAGTAGAATTAGCCGAATGCCAAATAGAATAATTACCTAATGAATTTGAGTAACTTAACTAGACAGCTAGACCTTTAGTAAACGATACCCACAGCTTAACAATCATTACTTAGCCAATGTCAACACTATTTGCCTAATGAAGCATAGCATTCCTTGTAGCTTAATGTTAAGTTTGCTGCCAGAAGATCTGGAGGTCTCGAGATCAAATCCAGCGCAGTGTGGATATTTCATTGCTGGATTTACCATGCTGGTCAATACTGGACGCAGGGTTTACCAAAAAGCAAAAAAAACAAACACTGAGATTTATACACAGATTTACGATTTTTTCATCGTTCAAAGTGGAACATGATGATTTTTTCACCTCGCCATACGAATATTATTTCACCACACGAATTCAACAAAAATTTCGCCCGGTTCAAATTTAGTAGTCGGTGTTCTTATTACGTACGTCAAAATAACAAAGACACAGAAATGCTGTTCGCCGAAAACATTTTCACAACGCCTGAAAGAGGTATGACCAATTTCTCTCAGTTCACCCATTCTCGTGTGTGAAACGATAATATTTTCCCTTTAAAATCAGTAGCAAAGTTGGAGTTGCGGTCTCTTCAAACAGAAGCTCAGTGGCATAGAGTTATCTCCCCTTAGAGTGATAGCAGTGCCTTCAACAACACCGGCGTTTCCGGTGCCAACAAGGAGCATTTAGGCCACGCCCCTTTTTTTGCTAGTCAATCGTAGTGATTGACTAGATCAATGACATCAGCCATGAGAATGGTTAAACAATGATCATGAATTTCCACAGTTAAGTTAGTAATTATTGCTCATATTAAAGAAATGATGATTATAGTTTATTACTCTAATATATGCTTATTATTTAAAGCAATTCAATACCTACAAGACTTGCAAAGGCACTGAATAGATAGTGTTAAGCAGTTAATGCAATCAGTTACTCATAAACAAGATAGATACATAGTCATACTGGATTGTATTACATTGGTGTGATGGGAAGCTAATCGACTTCCATCAACCGAAAGTATTGACATTGTATGGTGATAGAATGATTCATTGACACCACAGTCCACAAACAACCCTTGCATGTAATATTAGATTTCAATACATATCAATCAAATACATAGACTAGCTTGAAGCAAAGATGTCCACTAGTTAATGTACATCCTTGCTTGATGTAAGCAAACAAAAATTTTGAAAGTTAAAGTCGCAAATGTTGTTATATGTTAAATAAAAATAAATGATACTTAATTTTACTAAGTTATAATGATATAAAAATAAAATAGACTTTTTTATTACTTTATTTATTAAATAATTTTTTATTGTAATCATAGCTAAACAGATTATATTTAGCCATTACTTGCTAATTATTTCACATTTACATTTATACACATTTGCAGTTTCATTTTTCTTCCTAATTTATTTCAACAAAAAACTTCTTTCATGATATGAAATTTAAAAGTTTGAAAAAGCCTGAAAACCTTTACAGGTGTTTTCTTTTTCCTCTTAATTCATTTGAACTGCTTAAAAATATTTTCTCATGATATGAAGTTTAAAAGTTAGAATGATAAATGTTATATAAAAATAAATTTTCTGTCCCGAGACTTTTTTATTACTCGAGCAACGCCGGGTAGTACAGCTCATAGTTGATGGCAGTCGATTAGCTTTCCATCATACTAATGTAATACAACTCAAGTATGATTATCTATCTTATCTATGAGTAACTGATTGCATTAACTCACTTACATAAAGGTTGACTTGCAACAAAATTCACATTACAGTTATTTGATATCAAAAGATTCACCATGTCTTACTCTGTTGTGTTGTAGGTGCCAAATATGTGGGAATGTGATTACAAGTTCTTAAAAGCTCAAAAACGAACAGTTAATCGCAGCCACACGAGACCGCCGTAGTTTGGATTCACTTTCCAAAACGGCTCAAATGTGACGTAATTGTGAAAAATGGTTTCTGTTTACACTTTCATGCAACCTTATTCGTCGAAATATTTTCACAAATATACTTCACGCATTCAATAAAACCATGTCTATTGTTCTTACGTGTCTGTTTTATCGTCATTGTAAATGCTGTCACTTTTAGCAGTGATATCTTATAACTTGCCGTAAAAATTCATTTAATATTTTAGCCTTACCTCGAAGGAGTACATATCATTGTCTGATAATCATGACGAGCCTGTTGGTCACCTGTGATAATCGAAAAGGGCTGCAAAAATTATTTGCGCAGTATTGGGTCACATGACCAAATTACGACTAGCCAATTAGACCAGGCTGAAACAAAACGGTAAAGTAGCGAGCATCTATATTTGATACGGGGTCTTCGTTAAAACCCGAAGTGTTTGTCATAAACTAGTGCTACGATAAGTTTTATATTGAGCTTTTTATTGGCCTTTCAATTCACGTGAGAACATCTGTGACAAGACAATAAATAAATTTCATTACTCCGCCAGAGAAATAAAGAGTCTAAATAAATAAAGAAAATAAAGTCTACGGCGACTTTTCGTTTTTGAGCTTTTAAGAGCTCGTAATCACTTTTCCACATATTTGTCATCTACAACACAACAGAGTAAGACATGGTGAATCTTTTGATACCAAATAACTGTAATGTGAATTTTGTTGCAAGTCAACCTTTAACACTATCTACTCAGTGCCTTCGCAAGTCATGTAGGTATGGAATTGCTTTAAATAATAAGCATATATTAAAGTAATAAACTATAATCATCATTTCTTTAATATGAGCATTAATTACTATATTAACTGGAAATTCATGATCCTTGTTTAACCATTCTCATGGCTGATGTTATTGATCTACCCTAGGACACTTAAGTATTCGCGGCATCTAACTTTCGCGTTTTCGCGGAGTCATCATCACGCGAAAAATTCATGCGCGAAACTAAACTATCATAACGAACTAGCGAAAATTCGAAATTAAATAGCTATGTTCTACACAGGCCTGTATTCACTGGTTGCAAGTTGGGGGGGCTAATGTTAGACGACTAGTTATGAACATCTGGGGTGTGGAGAAGGAGGGGGGGTGCTGTAAGCTCCCAACAGGTTTCTCTTATGTAGGGCCTCAGCCGGGCCTCTCACGTGAAGTTTTAAAAAATTTTATTGGCAAGTATCAACATTTTTCTATTTTTTGAGATTTGCTTTGTTTTAGCTGATGTGACTGACAAAACGTTTTAAAATTAAAACAGGCAAAACTTGTATGCAGTTAAAAAGCTCAGAAAGAAGACATCTTTTTCTTTTAAGCGTTTTAACAAAGATCATTTTTGCCGATTTTATTTCAAGTTCATTCAGTAGGATATGGGCAAGCAGTTGTTTGCTAAAACTTGATATTTTGCAAACCTTTAGAAAAGTCGTTAACAAGAATATTTTGCCGCTGATGAAGATAATAATGACGCCTAAGAACTACTAAAAGTTGATGTTTGTATCTATGGCTTCGAATAAAGTGATATTCTACAGCGATAAAAACCTTTCTATAGCCGTTGGACTATGAAATTCCTAAAAAGTTGGGGCGTCTTAGCCGGCCAGCTGTCCTAGGGAATACGGCCCTGTAGTTCATTGATATCCACAACAAAATCGCGATATTAGAAATGCAGATAATTTTGTGCGTGATTGAGCTCATTGGGAAATTTCTAGTAAATTCGTTAATACACCGAATGAGCAGCATGGCAAAGCAAATTAAGATAACAAGTTTTTTTGGAAAAGCCAAGACAAACGAAGATGATGACATCAGTTTAGTCACCGAATTTGTAACTGATGAGGATGAAAGTCTGGTAGGTGAAGTCATACAATTAAATAATACTTATTGTAGTGATGAATTTTACTGCCAACCAAAAACGATAACAACCCTCACCAGGTCCAACTATGTTATACAGTTCTGGTTTTGATGTTGGTTGTTATCTATTTTCTTTTTTATGAGACATGTACTGTATTTGATTTTTTTTAAATTTGAAATATTGTGAACTCAAAACGTGCCATGGCCATCGCTTGCTATAAATACTTGAGATCTAATATTGGTACCATATCGGTCACGACGGAAAGGACCGAGACGTCATTGATAATCAAAGAAACAAATGGCAGCAAGCGATCACGTTGAATTATCGATTTCTGCCATACATTTATACCTGCGGGTTACAAATACAAACTAGTCGCAAATATAAAAACTTTTTTTACTAGAGGACCGGACCTGAGGAATCTAATTTGTTTGTTCCACTGTATTTATTTTCACATCACTATATTTTCGCACTCATCAGAGCTGCGAAATTAAGTTGCAGCGAAATTTTACTCTGTGTGCTACTCACGAAACTAAATACTAGCGAAATATAAGTGTCCTAGGGTAGTCAATCACAATGATTGACGAGCACAAAAAAGGGGTGTGGCCTAAACGCTCCTTGTTGGCACCGGAAACGCTCAAGTTGTTATCACTCTAGGGGGAGATAACTCTATAACTCTAAACAAACATCTACTTCATTACAAAAACAGCGTCAATTCGGGCTTTCTTGCCAATTTAGGTTGAAAAAGGGATGAAATCGGCTAAAATTATTTTTAAAACTAAGCTAAAAACTAATAGGTGATAAAACCTTAGTGATAAAAAAGTTAAAATTCAGTAAAATAGTTAAAACTACATCCTAAAACTTGGCTTTAAGTGTGTGTTTAGTTAGCTAAACTTATTTAAAGTGAATTCAAAGTTTACGTTATACATATGTCTATCTTAAAGGGAGTAGCTCTTTACATTACGTACTGCAAATAGGGCATTGCAATGTTACATTTTAATGCAGATCATAACCAATAATTACACTAAATATACTAAAGTTATTATAGGCAACTATTGTTACTAAGGTTAGCATACTATTTTGGTACTAATTTTTAATATGTACAGTATTTGTATACTAGAAATTCCCCTGTCATACAGCCCACGACCAAAGTGGTAATGAAAAAGAAAGGGTACTACCAATTGAGAAATGCAATATTAGCAGTCAAATGGCACTGCAGTGCAATAGGAGAACCGCAATGGTAGCTGTAATGTACTGGGTGTTATTATGTACAACAAACAGCTATAATGAAAGGAAAAGATTATATGTTTATATCTCTCCCCTGCAATAGAAATGCAATATTAGAAGTAAAATGGCAAGCTGCTGTGTAATATACACAGGCTGGGTGGGTTGTATATCATTGGTCATAGCAACCAATATCAAGAAGTAGTAATATTTATCTATATTTATGTATTTATATCTAAAAGGTTATGCTGATTTTAAAAATCTAAACATATTTTAGCTGGTTGTAATAGAAATAGATGTATATCTATAGGAGAATGTAGGCCTATTACTTAATTTTGCAGATATTAAAAACGGCTTGGCAGTACTGCGATATTAGGCACAGCCGCAGTATCATCAACAAAATCTTTAGAAAAATAATAACAGTAACATATTGCACACCATCGGTCACTATATACTTCGATCTTGTAAATTCGAATGATTATTCTTATAACTAAATCTTATAATAATCTTATAAGAATCGTTAGAAAAATATCATCGTCATTTCCTTTACTTTCACTGCTTTGGACATCAGTTGGAATACCAAAGTACTCATTATAAGTGTCCAAAATGTCAGAGTCCAGTAGAATCGGCAAAAAAGAAACGATTACTTTTCAATACTTCTACGTTAATTACAGAAACCTTCGGCAATTGGACAATGCCATACACTGGTGAAATGTGCACGTTTTCTCTCGTGAAATGCGCACGACTTAATGGTTCTACTCTCTGTCGCACAGCCTTATCGGCGTTTCGTTGGCCGGTCTTAATTTTGATTAAAAACCGCTTGTCAAGTTGTAATGGCGATTTTAGGCCAAATTAATCTATTGATGTATAATCCGATCAGATGGGTAAGTTTTAGGATATTGTGTCAACTTTTAAAAGACTTGGTAAAATATTTAAATAGGTTTTTATGTGTTTGGTATCATTATCATACTTAAACGACTCTACACAAAAATGGATAAATTTTTTATGTGATTTCGGTACAAGAGTTTGGTCACGGCCGTTGACGGATAATTTTTCGGGAGTTGTGTGCGCATATGCATTTATCATAAAGCTCCCAAACAATCGCTTCGCTCGTGTTTGGTCGTGGGATTAAAAACATAATAGGTTTATATTTAAACCATATACAACATGCTCATTGTAATCAATTTGTTTGCAATCACACATGCTTAAGTTTGAGCAGCAATCCTGCCTTGCAATTGTGTTGCAGTTGCATCAAACTCGACTCAATACTTGTTTTTGTTATAAGTTTTAATGAAAATGCGCTATGCATGTATATACGTACGGTGTAGTGCAAGGTTCATACTGCGTCTAGGACTATGAAATGCACCCTAGCAACATTCCAGTTGCATCCAGCATTGCACACTGCGTAATAGGTTTGACCGCCACTGCACAAATACTGCTTGCTGTCCATTAGAAAAGAGTTGTACTGCATGTATTGTACTCTAATGTATAGATCAAAGACTTCATGAATAAAATGTTGATGCTATAAAGTGGTGTTTACTATGTTGCTATAGTATCACATTTATTAACCGTTGTATAATTTATACATCAACAATTGTTAATGGACAGCTAGTGTCTGTCGGGTTCATACTAACTGCCTTAACTTGAAAGGTATTGGTTAGTCACGTTTATCATGAACACTGCACTCAGAAGGGGGTCGGTAACTAGGTTGTGCGTTACATATCAATGAAAGGTATATTGTTTAGTCCATGAATGGATGTCTTGGCTGCAGCTGCCCATCAGCTATGTATTTGGCATTTCATTGGAGTGTAACCAGTCTCATAAAGAGATTTTGTTTATGTTACTGAACCCTGTTGAACTGTGATGCAGCCTTCTATGACGTATTATACTATATTAGATAGAAATCTATGCTGGAGGAGAAATATCACAGTATAAAATATTCTTTTCTCGATGGTGATGTAACACTTGTAGAAATTAAACAAATTATTCTGCTTTTTGAACATCAAGTATTCTCGGTTTTTGCCCTGTCACCTCAGCGTCCGTCAGTATTTCTGGAATTTACTGTTGCAAAACAGACCTGTGATAACCTCTAAAATGTGTCTCATAACTCTATTTCTAGCACACTTTTACATAAAGTACAATATTAATAGTATTTTGTTTAACATAGTGTCTACATAATTAGAAAATTGGTTTTTCTAGCAGCTAAAAGCGCCATTAATTTTGAATAGTTGTTTTTTCAAGCCTATTGGTAAAGTGACCGTAAAAAAAGTAAAATATTTGACATCATTGGTTATAATACATGAAAATTCTCAAGATTTTTCATTGTTTTTGATTTTCTGTTGCAAAATCTGACAAATGTTACATTTATTCACTCTTTTCTTTGGAACAGACTTCAGTGCCTATACATGCAGTTAATTCAGAAAAACAGTGTTATTCTACTGGTAGCTATGTTGCAATGGCTGTACAGTTGTGTTGAACCAACCTGAAGTGGCTTATAATGGATTTTAATGTAAAGTTATGGTTTTTCCAAAAATGGTACCCTGTGTATGCACTATTTTAAATGTGTAATTATTTTATATTTGGTCATTTTTGTTTTACGTGCAGGCTTGGGGCCACTAGTGAGTATTGAGCGCACTGCACTATTTGCTGGCTAGACGACAGTAAGGTGCACTAGGCACTGCACTAGCACTAGTGCATGGCATAGTAATAATATAAAATGCACTAGGCACTGCACTAGCAGAAATTCTTGTGCACTAGGCACTGCACTAGCACTAGTGCATGGCATAGTAATAATATAAAATGCACTAGGCACTGCACTAGCAGAAATTCTTGTGCACTAGGCACTGCACTAGCACTAGTGCATGGCATAGTAATAATATAAAATGCACTAGGCACTGCACTAGCAGAAATTCTTGTGCACTAGGCACTGCACTAGCACTAGTGCATCGAAAAGTGAAGTCAAAAATGCACTAGGCACTGCAATAGTAAAAATTCTCGTGCACTAGACATTGCACTAGCACTAGTGCAGTGTAAAATCATAAATGCACTAGGCACTTCACTATTAAACTTCACTAGGCACTAGACCAATGAGCTTTTTCGCTATAGCAGCTGCAAGAATTGCTTGCTAATCAACAGATATCTACTGCTATCCCCTGCAATAGTACAATTATAGCCGTGAAAAGGATGTCAGCCGTGTATTTGTCAAATAAACTAGCCTCACCTAAAATTTCAAACAAACCATAGGCATACAATAATGCTCAATATTAAATAGTGCAGATGACAACAGATATCAAATAGTGCAATGTGTTACAATTACAATAACTAAATATACTAAGCAAGCATGGAATGGAAGAATTCACTTCTTATTACATAAATGTACTATGTACAACAAGAAAATCTACCCTTGGATAAACCAGTATCATGTAAACAGTAAGTCATATTGATGGCAAAATTGATTAGCAATATTATTCAGAGAAGATGTTTATTAGACTGAAGGAACATTAGCCTTTCAAAGTTGGCGTCAGTCAGTTTAGATCTAGTTTAGACTTGTGCATACTATGTCGCACTAGGCACTGCCCTTGCACTAGTGCATTTATGAAAAAGTTTCCAAACCGCACTAGGCATTGCACTAGAGCATTTTATGTTGCACTGTGCACTGCACTTGCACTAGTGCATTTATGGGAATTTTCTAATCCGCACTAGGCTCTGCACTAGTACAAACCATGTCACACTAAGCACTGCACTTGCACTAGTGCACCCAGGGACTCATGTCAAATTTGCACTAGCATTGCACTAGACATTTCTATTTTTAAATTGCACTGCACTAGTGCAGTGCGCACTGCACTGCTAGTGGCCCCAAGCCTGATTACGTGTAAAAATAATATAGCCGCACAAAAATCTGCTGCTGAAAAATCCTCTTTAAAGTTCTGCAACCTTTAGTTTATATCATTGTAACATGGACAACATAAATACTGATGAGGTGTGGAGGTGGAATAGTGAAGGTAAGAAATAGCAACTAATAGTCATCACTGACGACACTCTAATTTCTGACACTATGGCATTTAAGTCACTTGACACTGTACCTACATTCTTTGGTCAGGTAAGTCCAACGATCATTTTGTCATGCAGCTCCTCCATGCTGATAAAAAAGTGTTGCAAAGGTAAACTGATATCATTCCCTTTTGTTCAAATACAAACATTGGACAATGATAGTTATTGCTTGTGACTTGCATTCTGCCCACTCATTTCATAACATATAAGCTTTCTACAATTTTGTGTAATTTAATTAATTGATATGCGATTAAGAGCTAAAACAACCCAAAAAACTAGTGAGACTGACGGCAACATTTTTTGACAAAATGTAAAATTAAGTTGATAAATATACATCTACTTGTAGTTTCCTATTGGTGCATATATATATAACAATATTACATAGATATAAATGATATGTGATGGTTCCAAACATTGTTGGGTGTCACACTTCTCCAAGTCGGACTAATTAGAATTTCGTTTGTCAGATTATTTTTGGAAGAACAGGATACGCTGTCATTATTTATTATATTCGTTCTCCAATCCTTTTGTAATGGTAATTATAGAAACCAGTCTTTCTAGGGATCACAATATACTAAGTATATACACAAAAGCCAAGTTATGTTTGTTCATCTCCTGAACTTTTTAATTTATAATAGTTTTGTATAAGCTTTGGGTTGTTTTTAATTGTTAATTATGAACAAACAGATTTTGCTACTGTGGTCATGTGCATATTGAACATCTTCTAGAGGTGTAAATTGTTGCTAGGAAAAGACTGAATTTAACCTCTGAATTTATGTGCTACAAACTATCAATACGGCAGTTTGCTGCGCTTGGTGTTATTTGGATAATCAATGCAGAGTTTCCATTTACATGTAGTTTACTTCATAATCATGACAATCATTAATTCTGATCGATTGTCCCATAATTACATCATTTTTATTTGTAGTACCTCTACTACTTTGTCTTCTGTCATGAGGATGCACCAGACAACTTTGATATAGTGACTAACTTTCCAAGAAAGATTTTGCCCTGTAAGCCAGCAGATGACTTTGAGCCTCCAACATTCAGCCAAGAGGGTATCACTCGGTCAGAGATGCTCTTTGTGCATGACAAAGACGCGTGATGGCCGATCCCTGCCTCTGCTCATTCTAATCATCCATTTATTATTAGGCTTTTGTCTCAAACATCCCAGTCAGTTCTTGTCATCAATATATGTTATGCTCTGTATTTTACTTGATAATTATCAAATGTGATTTACTTTCCCTGTATCTTAGTTAGAAGGCAGCATTATTTATTATTATGCTCCAAGAATAAATGCCATAAAAGAAATAATATGCCGTAACATATATCCATTCAATAAATAGGTCAGGAACATCTAATATATGCGATCACTCCCAGCACTTGCTTACTGGCATGCATCAAAAGATTGAAAGACCGGGTTCAAGTAATTAAACAATAAATGTCCATCTCGCGTTGTACTACAGCTGTGATCACAGTTCAGCTCGCTGCAGCGACAGCTGGGTGCCATGAATCAATAGTAGTAAATGACATCGTTCAGCAGTTTAGGTATACCGAGTGGCATAAATGGCTTAACATTTGCTTGACATCTAGAAAGAGCTTGGGCATGAGCACAAGGAATATAACTACAACGACTAACTTTTACACATGAATTCGAAGGCTTCTTACCAGCCTTTAAAAAATATATGGAATAATTTTGTAAGGAACTTTGGATTTGTACTGGCGCCAATAAATACCATACTTGTCTGAGCATTTGAGGTCATCTCTGTGCGTTCGATGAATAAGCAAAAGAGTGAGAAAAATGAGGTAGGTGTAAGGGAGGATGTGATCGAAACCGCATGGTATAGACCAACATAAAGCTAAGCCGAGCTCAGGCAGGTAGTGAAAGTGTCGTGCCAGACCCCAGAATCCTGATACTAGGAGCAGACTAGATTTTTCCTCTCCTACAAAGAATTTAGCCTGTTAATGTTAATCGCTACAGATGATTAGGCTAAGATTATTATAGATCATTAAAAGCCATAAATAAACATTCATAACATTGAGAAAACCAGCCACACTTTAGCACAAGGTCACAAACAATGCTTCAACCTAAGCAGTGAAAAGAATGGCAATCAAAGAGGAATGCGCCGCCATAACACAAGTATTTGAAGGCGTTTCAGATGAGCAGCCAACTACAGTACATCATGTCCCAAAAACGTTTGTACTCAAGTAATGCCTGACATAAAATTTCTGAATCATATATTTTAGGAATATTCGAAATCTCACAGGTCATTGTTCTTATATTCCGCGCAATTACAAAAGGCGAGAGTAGGAGTCAGCTTTCTTTTCAACAGTCAATGCATTGGTATTAGAATCAAAAAGCAGATAACATCGTAACACAACACATGCTCGTTGTGTTCCATGGCAATATGAAGACTCGTAATTCCTAACAATGGTAATAAGAGTCGGAAATATAAAAAAAATCTTTGGAAAAATGGATGAAAATTTCATTTCAAAAAAAAATTCACAAACCTTGGGATGTGCGATACTTGGCACGAATCACCTCCGGCTTCTTTCCCCATATTGTTGTTTGTCCATCGGTAGCCCTAACATGCTGCCGCTGCCAATCGGCATCATAGTTGACAGCGATGCAGGTGAGACCGGCAGCAACAATGGCAAATGCTAACGGATAACTTAGAGCTATGGGATGTGATACCAAATAGAAGCTAAATGAAGCATACAATCCAGGAATAAAACAAAGACAACCCCAACAGATGTAGAAGCCAGCTCTATCAAGAATGATGTCAATAGTACACATATAGCCTGCTTCCCACCAGAAGAATTTAGTCAGATACACAACCAGAATGGCCACTGAGACAAAACTATTGATACTAGCATCAAAACCATGGAGCTCATATGCCTTCATCGCGAAGCAACAGGGGAGAAGGGCCCAAACTGTGCAGCCAAATCGACAGTTGGTGAATACCTGCAATAAAAAGGTTTTCCTATTACAGCCAGGAAAAACTGAGACTGTCCAAAATAGTAGTTTTAGGCGCTAGTTAGAAGTATCCATAGCCTACTACACATGTGAAATATCACCGTACAGTATGCTGTACGATGGCATTATACTCAGGCAAACCAAATATTGACATTGACCAGCAGTGTCAGGGCTAACGCCTGAAGCTAGTCAGAAATAGTCAATAAAAATACAGTATTGTGCCCACAACTGAAGGAAGATTATAAAGAAGCAGATGTCCAATGTAACTCTTGTTATATGACAAGGGTGCATGCAAGCAAAAGATTCACTAATAGTGTCAATGCTACCAAATTCACATCTAGTGCATCTTGGCTAGAGAGAGGCTTTTACATGCATACGGCAAGGAAGATAACTCAATATTGGACCATTGTATCACAAAATAAGAATTTCAACACTAGGTGTTTAAATTAATGCAAGCATAAGTTATGGATTTGGACCCTGAATGTAATTGTAAGTACCTTGTAAATAGACTATTATGGATTTGGACCCTGAATGTAACTGTAGGTACCTTGTAAATAGACTATTATGGATTTGGACCCTGAATGTAATTGTAAGTACCTTGTAAATAGACTATTATGGATTTGGACCCTTAATGTAACTGTGAGTACCTTGTAAATAGACTATTATGGATTTGGACCCTGAATGTAATTGTAAGTACCTTGTAAATAGACTATTATGGATTTGGACCCTGAATGTAACTGTAAGTACCTTGTAAATAGACTATTATGGATTTGGACTCTGAATGTAATTGTAAGTACCTTGTAAATAGACTATTATGGATTTGGACCCTGAATGTAAATGTAAGTACCTTGTAAATAGACTATTTAAAACCGGATGATTCATCTTACAAAAAATATTTTATACAACTTATAAAAACACTTTCACAAACCAAAACCACTTTTTGTTGTGAAAGTAACAAATCAAGTGTGTAAAACTGTTGGGGTTTGATTATCAAATACATCTTATTAACTTGTAGATATAAATTCAAAATTAAAATACTAGATGTTTGTTTACCTATAGCGAAGAAAATAATAAACTTATAGCATGGCCCTACAGAGCAGAGTCCTAAACAGACAAACTTGACGATGCAAAAAAATGAACCCCAAAGGATTGATAGAAGCAAATATGAGTGAATAAAACATGATGGACAATTGGCTTTTCTGCATGTTCAAATTGAATACTACTCATGAAGTTTTATTATGATATGGAGAGAAAACTCTTACAGGCACAAGTCAATTTTTACATTCAAATGTATACCTTAACATCGACTCCAAGTATCCTCGGGTATAGCTCAGTACCCCAGTAATAGTCAAAAACAGGATTGCCGCTGGTACCACAGTCTTTAGAAGAAGGTGCAACTATTCCCTTCACATACAACAAGACACAAAAGAGCCAAGCAAATGTATTCATATTAGCAAGCAATGAACCAAACTCGTCATAAACAATGGATGGCGAATATGGTGTATACAATTTCAAATAGGTGGTAAGCAAAACAAAGCTTATCATTGTGATGATGTATATCGAGAACCCATTATCTTTGTAAACAGGTACATGCCCAGTAGGTGTCATGGGACCTTCTACACGTTTTCCTGGTACCAAAAATGTGAGCATCAGCTGGAAAATCATGTAACCTCCGATAATCGAAAGAGATAAGAATGATCCAAATGATACCTTAGACCAAACACTTAGAAGATATCCCACTGCGTTGTCAGATTTGGCAGCAGTACTAAAAAAGTCGTAATATGAGCCATTATGAAACACTACTGAATACCAAATCCACATGAGAAATGTAGGTCCTAAAAACACCAATGTTGATGGAAAGATAACGTTGGTTAGAAGGTGTGGAAGCATCGAAGACTCCGTTGCCGTTTTATCTTGTTTTGAATGTCCATTAGATAAAGAGGAGCCATTAGTGGTAACAGATCCATTTCTAGAGCTTGCCATTCTGCAATGAGCCTGTAAAGAAAGGGCAGTTGGAAAAGTTTGAGGAACAAAACCAATAAATTTGCCATCTGTCAATAATCTTCGATTTATCAAATTATGAATCATATCTTAAAAGCTGTTGCCTGTTCATCCTCAATGTCATCCTTAACTTTTGCGTCTGAATCAATGATAACATATTTTCCACTTGGGTTTTCAGTGCTTTCCCATGGCAAAAGTGTGCTTTTAAATGGTACTCGGCTTTGACACGGCGAGGGAGCAGAGTAGTTTTTGGTTTATGAATCATCGCGTTTGTCAATTGCATTACTTTACATCACCGGATAGTTGATTTGAATTGACACCTGCTAGGAGAAATAACCTATAGTATACCAGAATGCTCGTAATACAAGCGTAATACAAGCGTTACAATGAAGTGAAGATATTGGCATGAAAATTATGTGTCAGTTAAAACAGGTCTTTATGCAACAAAGACCATTTTTCAACAATCACTAATAAAAAACTATACACTATTTTTTCAATTATGAGCACAATCAGAATTAGTAACAGAAACATGCATTGTTTACTAGAGTTCATGGTGTATCACTCTTACATCACTGGTATAACAAACTGCTCCTTAAATCTTCCAGTATAAAAGTAAAACAACAACCATAATTCGGCTTGGTAGAACTTTAGATTTTCATACTAGATTTAGTAAATGAGCTGTGCTCTTAATTATTTGCATGGGCTAGGAAGATGTTTAACAACATGCATCGATGTGTTCTCAGAGGTTAAATTCATTGCACAAATGACAGTAATATTAAAAACCTATAAATAGCATAAAAGGGTTAGTATTACTAATATCAATGATATACAGCCCCCCAAGGGGGCTGTATATCATTGCTAATATGAACAAAATAAATCTTTTACAATGTTTTTTTATTTTTGAGGGATAGTAAGTCCTGCTACTGAGCATTTGAATGAAAATATTGTGGCATACTCTCATGAAGTCTTATGCAGACCACGATAAATATGCTGCAATGTTTACATAGAGAAATCAATATTTTTGATAACTATTGTGACACAGATGTAGTTAATGTCCTAGCAAGTAGGCCTATAGCGCATTATAAGGAATTATTCAATTTTAAATACAGCGACATCAAGTGGCACGAGCATATTTTAAACATTACTAAGAAAAGTAATAAGGCACTCGGACTTATCCGACGCTGCCTTTTTAATGCAAGCATATCAACAAAAATTGTCGCCTATAACACAATTGTTCGACCATTACTCGAATATGCCTGTCAGGTATGGTCACCGCACGCAAAAGGCTTAACTGACAAATTAGAAACAATTCAAAGACGGGGGGTTCGATGGATTTTCAGACTCGGGCCTATGGATAGTGTCACAGAGTGCATGCGTGTAAATAACATCCAAGAACTAAAAGATAGAAGAGAAGATTTGGATTTGAAATTTTTAAAAAGAATTGTGTTTGGTCTATACGATCTAGACCTCAATAACTATATCTCTTTTAACCCATCCCACCAAACCCGTCATGGAGTAGTCCACCCACATTTTAGGATAGACCAATATAAGCACTCTTTTTATAATAGAATGGCACCGAATGTTGTGGGTCAGGGCGTTGAAGACTCCCTCAGTTTTTAATACGATCTTGGTATTGCAACAAATTAGGTTTTAGCGTTCTTATCAATCATTTTATCTCAAATTTTATGTTCATATAATGCCCTCGGGCGTATTGGACAGATTCGAATATATATAGCCAACAGAAAAAATATAATGGGATGCACAAGTTGATGAATAATTGTGCAAGCCATAAAATTTAAAATGTAACTGACCGTAAATTGAAGGATGAATGTCATAAAAACAATGCGAAGCGAAATTGTGAATATTACAAATATTGCACCACTACACTGTTACAGGGAGAATGCTTTTCTAGAGCTACAGTAGACCTACTTTTATTGCAAAGGTGCCATAAGTGCAAATGCTAATTTATTTTAATCATGCTATGGAAGTTGCGAAATATGGGATCAAGTACCACGTTATGACAAGCATCATTTACCTTAAAACAATTTTAACTCAAAGAAAAGATAACACACGTATGGAGAAAATGTATCGATAACATATATGAGAGAACTTTATTAGTTACATGGGTTATATTATCTAGCGTGCAAAAAATTGTGTAGGTTTACCTGAAATGCGAGCAGCTGAACACAATTGCGATAACGAAACGCGAAGCTACAAACAACTAGATCAAAGCTCCGACAGCACTCGTGTGATGATCAGTCATTCATTGTATTAGTTGTCTTTCGAGGTTATTCAGCCAATTGCATGGCTTTCATCAAACGTTTTGGAGCCGTTCGAATGATTTGATTGGTCGTGATGAAAAAGGTTTCAATGTCATTCATAATTGGCTCGTTTGTAATTTGGGATAGCTGTTCCATATAGCCTTAAATGTCGGTATTGCTGTCTACAAACAATAGACAACGCGAATGCATAAACCATATATTACTTATAGAGCCTTCGAGTCAATTTACGATCAAATAGAAGCACTGCTTTCCGCCGCAGCGTGCACAATTTCATCGTTTATAGTATTTATGAAGCCATTTTTTGAAAGATGAGTTTTAAGAGTAACTATCGTTTTCGTATTTTTGAGTTTAACAGCTTTTTAGTTTACTGAAGTATTGAACAAGAAAAATGTAAATTGTCGGACCAGAATCTATGTACCGTTAGCTTTTTTACAAGACAATATACAAGTTCGCTACAAATGTGCATAATTGCATAAATTTACGTCTCAATTAAAGCCCTGATCCATTATATGGTTATTAATTGAATTCTATGAATTTGTATGGTGATACTAGGTGAAGAAATGTGGCAGACAACATCAATAATAGTTTCCTCGTTTAATAATACCACATTCGAATCAGTGCATTCGTTGCACGAAAGTGTCATAATGGTTATGAAGAACAATATTTTCGCGAAGGTTATTTGGCGGACATGACCTTTGCTAATCTGACTTTTAACGTTAGTTCGTTTTGCTAAGCTTTTAAGAAGCACTTGTAAAACTGCTGGGAGTGACAGATATGGTCAATTTAAGATGTCTATTGTTACGACTACATTAATGTTGGTTCTTCTGTGGCGGACTTTAAGCAATAACAACATTTCATTTTATTCATCGTTGAAGGATTAGTCTAAAAAATTACTGATGTGACAGTAAACATTTGTATAAAGACTGGAAATGTCTCAGCTAGAATAGCTTGATAAAGTTTGGTCTCAAAGACTAAGGAATAAAACATTCGCTAATTTAAACTTGCAGTAGAAAGTAATTGAAAAAGGCAAAAGAAGAGCGGGTCGAGTGAAACGCGTGACTTGAGATGAATTGCGTGACGCTGCGGAATGGCTAAAATTATGCCAGGTCGTCATAAAATCCCTCCCAATGACTCACCAGATGCATTTTAAGTAATATCTCAACAAACCAGTGATTTTCTTTTCAAGTTTACATTATTTTCAAGCTAATACAGGTCAAAGTTTTTTTCAAGCATTTGTAGTATAAGCTTAACCTTAAGCTATACCTTAAATAGTAGAAGTACTGTATAAGCCTCCAAAGCACGTCCAGCAGGCTCGCCATCCTAGGCAAAAAGCGCTTCGGGTATCTCCGTCAATTATCGTCTAGGTTCGCCAGTACTTCGTGACTTTCCGTTAGGGTCAATGCCGTTCTTACTATATCCTACACCTCACCTTTAAGCTTCCTTCCAGGGTGCGGTCACACCCTCTCTACAACATAAATACAAACCCCCAGCAGTAACCTCTCTGTTTTTCTTCATATATATTTGTATACCTTTATTTAGATGAACCTCCTCCTTAATCTTCCCATATTAATTACGTTCACTCTCCTTATTTCTCTGGCCCAGTCTCTCGTCATATCTCTCGTTGGGTGAATACCATCCCTCAGAAGTTGTGGTCTGAATCTATACGTGTGGTTCTTTCTAGTGAAAATCATCCTATGCATATATATATCACATTCCTAGCCATATTGAAATCAATGATTAGTCTGTTCTCGACCACAACCATCCTTCTCACTATCCTAGTATCCCGTTCATTGTCATTTCTTACACTCCTGTCCCTACTCCTTGCCCTTAAAGCTAAATGATTGTTATAACTGGCAAAGTCCATGGGATAGCTTGTACAAATGACTATAGTAATGTCATTTCTGAACATCCGTATTTTATAAAGTTTGTGTATCTCATTCGAAGTACCATTATTGGGTCTATCTAAACTACATTGTCCTAAACTACCCGAATAATTAATCCTAACAAACCTTACAGGCCCTACATGAACATAGATAATAGAATTGCGAAACTGTCCAAAGTCTGATGTTATATTTTGTAACGCCTCTTTCCACGTCAGACCTTGGTATTGATTTAATCTCAAACGGGGAGTCCTCCAACTCCTTCACAATAGAGTTTCCCAGAACAAAGGTTTTCATGACTACAACATATTATCAGTCATAACAAAGCATTTACCAACAACGGTTTTAAACCTGAGGATGTTATCAGGATAAACTGAGGAAATCAGATAATTATAAATCAAACTGCTTTGGAAGTTTCGATTGCTTTCCTGATTTTGTGACATATACTGGTTTGGGATCACTATGTCGTTTACTAGATATTATTCCTCTAGGTGATGACTGTGTCTGTTGTTGTGGTTCCTCTCTTTCTTTCATAGCTTGTTGTCTCTGAAGAATTAAACTGTCGTCTTGATGTGCATTTATTAACCGAACTGTTTCCTGTCGGTAACTCATTTCCCCGCCTGTTCTCACTAGTATATGTACTCGTTGTCTCCTGAGTAATTTTCTATCATCTTCTTGTCCCCTTTTTGTATGTTCTTCATGTACTGTTCTTGACTCTTCGGGACATCCTGCTGCTGTTTGCCCCTTTTCTTTAGGCAGTTCTGGAGAAGCCTGCACTTCTTCTGACTCCGTATTCACTTCACCTCTTCCTACTACATGAGCCCGATTTCTCCTAAAAGTGTATCATTAGAATTTTTAGCAACTACATGTACTTCCCTTCTTCTAGTAGCTACTACTCGAGCTGGAACACTCTGACCTCCTGGATTATTTACAACCACTGGCTGATTTATAGTTAAATCTAATCTCGGTTTTGTCGCGTATCGTTTGTTATACCATGAGTTTTTTTGGCTCGAATTTGTGCCTCTTTATTCTTCAGCTCTTTCAAGTCAACTCTTCCTTCGGGCAGAATGCCCATCGAATTCCTCGATCTGTTGAACAATAATTGCGCTGATGAATAACTATTTGACAATGGATTGTGCCTATACATACACAACGCTGCTTGCAAGTTGGTATTCTTTTTCATCAGACCTTTTACTGTTTTTACTGCCCTTTTGGCTTGACCATTGCTTCGGGGGCAACGTGGCGCACTCGTAATGTGTTCGATGTTCCATTTTCTGAAAAAAATTTGCATGTCTTTCAAAACAAACTGGGCCATTGTCTCTGACCATGGTGTTCGGAATCCCTATGGTACATCATAGTTCTTCCAGAATTCTTATGACTAAAGATGAGCTGGACCAGTCCTTCAACTCATGCACTGTAACAAATCTGCTAAAATAATCTATCACCAACAGGTATTCTTTTTCAAATATATCCATTGCCAATCTCCACCAGGGTCTCTTTGGTATCGGAGTAGTTACCAATGGTTCCCTTGGTTTCACCCGAAACTGTTCGCATTTGTCACAATTCTCGACCATTGTTCTAATTTCTGCAGTCATACCCGGCCACCAGACTATCTCCGTTGCTCTTCGGATGCTTTTTGTTTCTCCTTGATGTCCCTTATGTATATCTTCTAGCACTCTCTGCCTTTCCATCAATGGAATAAATGCGCGATTGTTGTATAAAACCATACCATCAACATATGTCAGAAAATCCTTAAACGTGTAACACTATTTAGCTACTTCCGACAATCTCTTCAAGTCCGGCCATCCATCTACGATGTATTTACGTAACAGCACTACTAATTCATCTTGTAGTGGTGTTGCTTTGATTCTGTTTAATCTGTTTGGGGCCATTGAGATTGCTGTTATCATTTCTAATACCATCTCCGAGTCCTTCAACTCGTCTACGTCTTTTCCTATCTCTTCCACTAGTGCCCTTGACAACACATCAGCCAGCACTAACTTTTTACCAGGTGTATATGTGATCGAGTACCTATATGCCATCATTTGTAGTCGGAAACGTTGTACTCTAACTGGTAGCTTGGCCATTTTTTGTTACCTAGTACTGCTAGTAGTAGCTTGTGATCAGTTTTTATTGTAAAATCTCTTCCTCCCACATAGTAGTCAAACTTGTCGCACGCCCAGGCTATAGCCATGGCTTCCTTTTCTATTTGTGCATAGTGCATTTCTGCCGAAGTGAGGGCCCTCCAAGCATAAGCTACAGGTCTCCACTCTTCATCGACCTTTTTTAATACAACTGCGCCCAATCCATAGAACGACAAATCAGCACTGATCATTGTGTCAGCAGACAAAGAGTGCGGAACCAATACTGGGGTATTTGTTAAAATCTCTTTGACATTTTTAAACTGTTCGTTTTGTAGTTCTCCCCACACCCAATCACAGTCTGCCTAATAGCTGACATAAATTATGAGTCCTATCCGCTAAAAGCTGAGTAAATTTTCCCAAGTAGTTGACCATTCCAAAAAACCGTTTTAATTCTGTTCTATTGGATGGTTTCGGAAAATTTGTCACAGATATGTTTTTTTTTTCGGATCAACTCTTATTCCCTTTTCGTCAATTATGTGGCCTATAAATTTTGTTTTGTTCACTTCAAACTCGCATTCATCTGAATTAAGAGTAATGCCTGCTTTTTCCAATCTATCGAGTACTTTCCTCAGTCTTGTATCGTGTTCTTCTTTAGATGTGCCATGAACCAAGCTGTCATCCATTTGACAAATAACCCCTCCAAGGCCCATTAACACTTTCTGCATTTCTCTTTGGAACATTTGTAGGGCAGAACTTATTCCAAATGGCAATCTTTTACAAAATATTCTGCCAAACGGTGTAATAAATGTTGTCATCTTCTGTGATTCAGGGTGTAATTCTAACTGCCAATAACCACAATTGGCATCTAATTTACTGAACACTTAGAAGTTTTCCAACTCTGTCTGTGTCTCCTCTGAAGTCGGAAGTGGGTGGTATTCTCTGCCTACAGCTCTGTTAAGGTTAGGGAAGTCTATACAGACACGAAGCTTCCCATTTTTTTAGACACTGCGGTGCAAGGGGTGCACCATTCTGTCGGCTCTTCAATTTTCTCAATTACTTCAAGTCGCTCCATCCTTCGCAGTTCTTCTTCCATTGGTTTACTTCGCGCTGCTGCGACCCTTCGAGAGACACTCTGTACGAATGGGTCAATCTTTTCATTCATTGATATTTTCACTTTAGTGTAATGATCCTAACCCTACAAACAGTTTAGAATACTCATTTTTCTAATCACTTCCTTTCACTTTTTCTACAGTTCCTACAAACTGTATCAACCCTAACTTTGTTATTGCTGGCTTTCCCAACAATGGTAAAACTAGATTGTCTACAAAGTAAACAGTTTTCTAAACTTTTCTACTTCTATTAAACAAGTTTACAACAGCCTGACCAGTAACAACCAGTTCATGGTCTCAATGTTTTATTCAAACATCTTGTATTTCTTACATACTTTCTAAATTCCGATGGAATGGCTGTTACTGCTGCTCCAGTATATATTTTGAATTTAATTATTCGGGTATTTACCTTAATATCTACTAACCAAACTTTTGACGTTTCAGTTAGTGATTCAGACGCTTCATCTAGTCTTTCATAGTCACTTAAAAATAGACCATCATACTCAACTTCCTCAGCTCTATTTTCGTAGCCTACTTTACAGACCTTAGCCCTTGCCCAATGTCCATGACCTTTGCACATATCTTTTGAATGCGCTGGTTTAATGTAGAAGTCACAGTAGGGGCCTTTTTGCCATTATTTTATCTTTGTTTTCTCTCACTACTAAATCTATCCTTACGATAATCTTCACCTGACCTAGTTAGATATCCTGTCCTATATTGTCTAACAGCATCCAAGCTTTGGGACTGTTTGACTGTATCCGAATTTTCCGTATCCATCTCTTGGCTTGTCATCTTTGATGCCTGAGCATGGTGACCTACATAATGTTTAGCTTTGGTTATGCATTTATTCAGGTTTAAGTCCTCTATATTTATTGAATATTCCCTAAGTTTATCGTCAGCAACTCCTACAACTATCCTATCCTTCACCATTTCATCACGAATTGTTCTATAGTCACAATTGTCTGCCTGTGACTGTATTTGTGTAGTAAACTGATGGATAGACTGAGTTGCTTGCTTGATACTGTTAAACTTGACTCGTTCAAAAATAACAGTTTTTACAGGTTCAAAATGTCGATCAAACATGGCTATTACATTATCTAATGTTTTGGTTCTTATGTAGCATAAAAGGTGAATTGATTATATATCGGCATGCTATCAGATCCCATCAAGAGTAGCAAACTGGCAATTTGTTGATCAGCCTCCATTTCTGAATATTTCTGAGCAATTTTCAGTATCTCAAATTAGGCTTTAAAAACTTTCCAATTGAGTGCTAAATTTTTACCTTTAAAATTTAATCTCTGCACAGAATGATCTTCTCTACTTTCAGCCATGTCAATTTCTTGTACAGCCCCAATCAATATGATTTATAATTACCAGAGTTCCTACAAACTCTCTATAATCGAATTCCTACAAGTTCGCTACTAAGCACCTCAGCAGAAACAGTGGCAACTCAATACAATGTACCAATGTACTTCTGTTAACAACAGAAGTTCCTGAAAACTTTCTGATTATGATTTGTTTCTTAAATATACCACAAACTTCTACAAATTTGCTAACTAGGCTTCTGGTAGTTCACTTGTGACACCATGTAGTATAAGCCTAACCTTAAGCTATACCTTAAATAGTAGAAGTCTTGTATAAGCCTCCGGAGCACGTCCAGCAGGCTTACCATCCCAGGCAAGAAACGCTTCGGATATTTTCATCAGTTATCGTCTAGGTTCTCCAGTACTTTGTGATTTTCCGTTAGGGTCAATGCCGTTCTTACTATATCCTACAAATATGATCTTGACAATTTTAGCTAGTTTTAATAAATTTGGACCAATTTTGACCCTTATGCATTGTTCTAGTTTGTTGAGATTTTTCTCAAACAAAAAAAATGCGTGAGGGTCAAAATTGGTTCAAAATTATTAAAACTAGCTAAAATTGTCAGGAGTCATATTTACACGTTCTTGAAAATAAACTTCGACCTGTATTAGCTTGAAAATAATTTAAACTTGAAAAGAAAATCACTGGTTTGTTGAGATATTACTTAAAATGCATCTGGTAAGCCATTGGGAGCAATTTTATGACGATTTTTCATGATTTTAGCCATCACGCAGCGTCACGAAATTAATCACGCATCTTGCATTTTACTAAACCATAAGGAAAACTGCAAAATTGTGAAGTAACAATCTAAAATTATGTTTGGCATCAAGTTTAATGTTGTTATTTAAAATCACCCTGACAATACACATGCTGAAGTAAACATTGATAAGGGCCATGGACTCCAAAGCTGACTCGCTTCATAATTAGTTCAAAGTTGTCACGATAAATGGTAGAGATGTATGTTTCGGATTTATAAATTTTCTATCATAGTGGGAGTTTGTATCAAGAGCCCATCAACTTATAATTCAGCTTAAAATGAGGAGGCATTCGTTTTAGTCGTATTGATGTTCTTGTAGTTTTCTGTGAACTTTTTTTCAACATTAGCTTACATCTTGAGCTAATTTTAGAGATTTCATTATCTCATTAGTGGGAACGAGACAAGTTCTAACATAATATAATAAGGTTTTATGGTTTTCTAAAATTTTTGAGCCATTTGCTTTCTGTATTTGCTTGTTCTCCTGTTACACAGGGCTGAAAAATTTAGCAGTTTCAGGGGACATTGTTTGGATTAATAATTTTTTGTTCATTTTTCTATAAAAATATTAAGACTGCCTTAGATGTTTGTGTTTTTTACTTTGGTATGTTTGTAGAGGGCACCACTTCCGGTTGGTGGTAATCCAGACATGGGTTTTATCATGAGATGAAATGTAGTTTTGCCAGGCTTTTTAAAAAGATCAGCAATAAAGAAACATCAATACTTTTCTCAAAAATGTATTAATTGTCACAAGAGTGAATCATAAATCAAATTTCACAAGTATTTAACTAAAGTTTCAGTCAATTCAAGGTCATTCAGGGGGAAACAGACCATTATTCAGACAATTTGTTTGACCATGTTGATATACTCAGCTGTAGAAATGTTCTACCCATTCCGACCGTAAAAGCTTCTGTTTGTAAGATCATTATTAAAGCTTCATCGATAATGCTACGAGAGAAAACTACCCTAGTTCATTCATTAAGCTATTTATATATAATTAATATGTATTATATTTATATATAATTCATATATATAAATATTTTTATAAATATATGTATAAATATACTTATATATAATATTTATATATATTTATATATAATTATATATATTGTCAACTTTCTTGAACATTCCAGTGTTTTAAACTGCTTGTGTATTGCTTTGATGACCTGTTTGACTCAAACTTGAGTTATGTCATTAAACAATTGTTCCCGAATTGTGCAATTTTTATCATATCAAATTCACAATTAATAAATAGCTTGTTGCATACCTTAGGTTATTGCTCTTCAGGTTTTTAGGTTACAAATATCTCCAGAAACAAATAAAAATCTTAAAACAATTTGAATGTCTGACTTTCACTTTGGGAATGTCGAAGTCGTGTGGTATGTGGGCTGTTGAACTTAGGTTTAATACATTATTTTTTATTCTTGTGGCTGATGGCACATATATATACCATTGGCACTAAAGTTTCCGAGATCTGTACTTGACGGTTATAACTTAATGATGCTGTTGTTGCAGAACTAGTAAGCTCGTTGTATACGGAGTCACTCATGTGGGAAAGTATCACAAGTTACAATGGTCAATGTTATGAAAGGCGTGCTCGTCAAATGGTTCGTTAGTCATTTACATTTTATATCTTGTTTTAATGTATGGTTTCACAATACTAAGTAATGCTTGATAAAAATCTTACAGTGTATGCATTTTCTGTTTCGTTTTAGTTATCCGTCATCTCATGATTTAGCAATTTTATCATTTTTGCGTAGGCATTTTTGGCCTACCATTTAGCATATTATACAGGAGAAATGAAATTGAAATATTGAAATTGAATTATGAAATTAAGTTGATAAAAAGGTTTTCGAAAAAGTGGCAAACAACTTGGGTTCAATTGCGTATAGCCATTATCATTAAATCATTTATAAATTTTACTTGTAGAATTTTGTATTCTCTCGTATTGTTCTAAGTAACACCTTGGAGCCTCGAGAAATTTCAGGGAGTTGTTTTCCCACCTGATCCTGCGCCCAAGTCAACCTGGCTGCGTAATTTTGTTTTTCTGAGTTTCTCTTTTACATAGAATTACGAAAATTTGGTCGCTTCATGGGTAATAGGTTCTATGTATAATTCCGAGTTTTCAAGTCAATTGACTTATTATTACTTGAGATATCGCTGAAATACCGAGGCACTTCTCACCGACCGAGAAATGAAAAATAGCTTTTGACAGAACATCAGTTTCTAATGACACACCAATTGAAGTTCTTAGTAATGAAGGATAAAAAATATACAAAGTTAGAAAGCTTCTTCTCCTCAGCAACATGAGATTTACTCTAAAGTTATTTGTTTTCCTGTTTATAAAAATATACACACTCTGTCAGACTCGGACTGCAACCATTGTTTCTTTAGTTCCCTCTAACACATCACTTCTTTGGAGAAGTGTAAATAAATTCCTTTACTTTATTTGGTTTCTGTTTTTTTTGTTGTGTGCTGCAAGCTTCAATATGATATTGAGTTCTAAAGGAGTTGTGCTCTCTTAAGTGCTTTCACAGTTGATGAAAAGTTGTTAATATAGTTTAGGATCAGGGGTCCTGCTTGTATATACAAGGTTATATACAAGGTTATATACAAGGTTATATACAAGGTTATATACAAGGTTATATACAAGGTTATATACAAGGTTATATACAAGGTTATATACAAGGTTATATACAAGGTTATATACAAGGTTATATACAAGGTTATATACAAGGTTATATACAAGGTTATATACAAGGTTATATACAAGGTTATATACAAGGTTATATACAAGGTTATATACAAGGTTATATACAAGGTTATATACAAGGTTATATACAAGGTTATATACAAGGTTATATACAAGGTTATATACAAGGTTATATACAAGGTTATATACAAGGTTATATACAAGGTTATATACAAGGTTATATACAAGGTTATATACAAGGTTATATACAAGGTTATATACAAGGTTATATACAAGGTTATATACAAGGTTATATACAAGGTTATATACAAGGTTATATACAAGGTTATATACAAGGTTATATACAAGGTTATATACAAGGTTATATACAAGGTTATATACAAGGTTATATACAAGGTTATATACAAGGTTATATACAAGGTTATATACAAGGTTATATACAAGGTTATATACAAGGTTATATACAAGGTTATATACAAGGTTATATACAAGGTTATATACAAGGTTATATACAAGGTTATATACAAGGTTATATACAAGGTTATATACAAGGTTATATACAAGGTTATATACAAGGTTATATACAAGGTTATATAGAAGGCTTCAGAGTGTTACAGATGAACTTACACACAGTTTTAGTAGATTTTATCAGAAAGTATCGGTATTCTTATATCATATACAAATGTTTTTGATGATTGAGGTATCTAACTGTCAGGATGTTTCAATATAAAAATTAACAAAATCTTATCGCGGATTAAACTCTCAGAAGAAAAATACATGCAAAATGACATCATTAGTTGCTATCATTGCTATAGTTGATATCAGCCTATTGCTTTCAAGTTGCAAGAGTTATGCGTCTTTACTCTGTCGGTCTCTTTGCAACTATAGACGTCATAATGTGCATGAGCATTTTATCTGCGATCAAGTTTCGTCCATCAAAACTCAATCGCAGATGAAAGAAAAATATCGATACTTTCTGATGAAATCTTCTAAAATTTTGTGCAAATTCATCTTTGAAACTAACATTTGAGACTTTATAAAAAGTATTATAACAATCTATGGTGAGGTCTGCACAAGTTTGATAATTTTATGAGAGCTTTGATAATTGATTGGTTGGTATTTTTTTCTTGAAATTTGGTACGATGATTACTATTAGTTCATTTCTATACAATCTGTTGGGGCTTCAATGTCAATACAGAAGTACAGTTTCAAATATGTTAAAAGCCATTTTTGTAATTTGTAAACATTTCTGAATATATGTGATCAATGCTGGTGCTCTGATCTGTCGCTGCAGCTAGTTCTATTTAACAAAGTCAAAAATGATCAAAAAAATTCAAGAAAATTTTTAGGTGCTAACAGCATCCAAGTGTACTCACTGCAGCCATTAATTTGAAAAAAGTGTTAATTATACTGTGATCATGTAAAATGTATTAAAATGCAATAACATATGAGATTTGATTTCCTGCAAAAATTTGATGGTAAAAATTTTATCTAGCTGAGTGATCTTGGGGTATTTCTCTGTGGAATAAGCATTTTACTGCATTCATTTTAGTGATCCGGCAATGAAACAATTTCTGCTACATTTAGACGAAACGACAACATTGGGATCCAAATTTGTTCTCGCAGATCTAGACGATTCTCATTTGTTCCTTGACTCACAGATAATTCCCGTTCTACGCTCCAAGATTGATGATCTTATGGACAGACTGTCTTTCCCAATTACGAAGCAAGACTAATTCATTCCTGAATAATTTGACAATCGTGTGCTGTTAAAAGTATTGTATTATAATGTCGGGCATTACAATGAACAATCATTTCGTCGTGCATGAATGGCTGCAAGGTATATTCGCTGATGAGCCAGTGCCAGTTTACTATAAAAGCGATGCCTTTATCCAGCATCTGCATGCTATGATGGCACAAGACATTTTACGCACCAAAGATACAGAAGTGTATAAAAAGTTTTCTGAAGTAGCTGTGGAGGACTACTCTAAAGATGTTAAATTTATTACCAAAATTCTAAGTAAATTAGGTTTAAAGGAATGCGTAGACGTAGTCAGCGCTGAAACGAATGTTCTCAGCACGACAGCTGATCTTCTGTCGTTATCCACTATTGATGAAAATAGCTATGTACTGTCGATCATGAACCTTATTATGGACAAAGAGCAGACAACTGCAGATATTTCGTCCATGGATAGTTTTATCCAACAATGTACCAAAGAATTGTCTTCCGCGCTAGAGCTGACAAGTCAACTCGAGTCTGTGTTGAATACACTCCAGAAAGAAGCGGATGCATCAAAGTCGGGAAAGGGTAAAACAAAAGAAACGAAGTTTTTGCGTAATAAAGCTGCCAAATATAAAGCTGAGCAAAAAGAACATGACTTGAAGCTGTCAAAAGCAGGCGCTTCCCGTGACCTTACTCATGGCCAACTGGTCACTGACTATGCTGAGCTTCAGCAACTGAAAACAAAGCTTTTGGAAACGGAAGACGAGCTCAGCAAGTTTGCAGCACTTCCGCCAGACCGCGAGCTAGCCAAGGTAAAACTAGAAGTTGCCAGAGGAGAACTCCGTGACCTTGAAAATGAGTTAGTGGGGCAAATAGACTTGTGTCATCTGTAGATGGCAGGCCTTTGTCGCGGTTATAGCATTCATTGTAGTATGTCATTCTTTTCTATAATTGTATTACATTTTCTATTTGTGCTAATGGCTCACTCGCATTTATTCTTACTAGTAGTGCCTATATAATATATGCTCAGGAGTTGCTTTCAAAAGATGCATATTGTACATGCATTACTAATAGTTAATGTTGCACACATCTAGAGCTTACATTGATGTGTCCTAATATATTATTATAGAGCCATTATAGTTTGGCATCATCAGCATCGACAATAACACACAAAAATATGGACAGGGTATTTCGTTGCTTCATATAAACTGTCAAGTTTTTTTAATTTTTATTTTGCAGTGTTTAAGCATTGGAACTAGGGGTTGTCAACTAAATAATAAACAATCATGGAGTTAAGGCTCTCAAACACGCGTATTAATCATGTTTGGGGCAAGAGTTTCAAATAATGGAATCTTATTATCTACCCGAGATAGCAATAAGCTTTATGAACTCCGTATCCTGTTAGAATAACTAAAAAATGTTATTGGTAAATGTAATATCTGAATTTGTTAACAGTTATTCCTTCAATACAAACCGCTGGCTAGTATATATTGACTAACAGTGAGCCCGGCGATGCCCGAGATTTTCTTGATTTACAATCAGATACCCAGCAGGTGGGTATCATCTATCATCTAATGGTATTAGGCTGGTTCTTGGAGACCAGACGGAGACATGAAACTTGGCGACCTGGCGGAAGGTTCGAAGCATATTCGTCTGAAGCTGGGTTGTGCCACATTTGAA
Source organism: Watersipora subatra (assembly GCF_963576615.1). NCBI lineage: Eukaryota > Metazoa > Bryozoa > Gymnolaemata > Cheilostomatida > Watersiporidae > Watersipora > Watersipora subatra. The sequence goes on from NC_088708.1 coordinate 51,004,175, forward strand.
CTGCGCTGCGTCATCACAGTGCAGTATGCACTGCTTTTGCATTGTATTACAGCTTTCTAATGCACAGTAGATATTTACTGCAGCTGCGCTCCTACTGTAAATTGCCCGGTACGATCTACTGTGCATTTAATTCCATGATGCATTACCTGAAATCCAGCAATTCATGCATACTAATAATTCGCTTTCTTCAAAGCTCGAACTGCATGATTACTGCAACTAGGCCTTAGTATGGAGGTGTTACCGTGGACCCACTGACACTGCTGGCTTTCCAAGCGTCTGTACTTCATTGTACAAATAAGTCAGATGCTATCTTTAGCAAGCCCATGAACTTGCGCAATAACTCCCACATCGTTTTGGAATAGGAAGTTTAACATCACAATTTCAATCAATGAAATTCAGGTCATTGTATTGTCATTAACAATATATATTAAAAACATAATAGATTTTTATTTATACCATATACAACATGCTCATTGTAATCAATTTGTTTGCTCACACATGCTTAAGTTTGAGCAGCAATCCTGTCTTGCAATTGTGTTGCAGTTGCATCAAACTCGACTCAATACTTGTTTCTGTTATAAGTTTTAATGAAAATGCGCTATGCATGTATATATGTACGGTGTAGTGCGAGGTTCATACTGCGTCTAGGACTATGAAATGCACCCTAGCAACATTCCAGTTGCATCCAGCATTGCACACTCTGTAATAGGTTTGACCGCCACTGCACAAATACTGCTTGCTGTCCATTAGAAAAGAGTTGTACTGCATGTATACTGGGTACTGCGCAGTAGTAAAAGTACACGATGCAATTATATTGCATGTCTGACACGCTAATGCCATGACATAAAATTCAAGTAGGCAAAAATTTACTGCAATGCATTTTACATCTGGGCTTTAGTTACTACTTATCAATGCGCAGTTATAATTTTTTCGTAATGCTCACAACCCTGGCGTGAAAATTGAATAAAATCAGCCAAAAATATGGAAATGCATTGAGTTTACACGGACACACAATTACAAAGTGAAATTTATTAATGTACCTATATATTGAACACCATGGCGCTCTATTTTTCAACCCTTCTCTCATGGTTGCGGTCAAATAGAAGTGGAGTTCGAACAGAGGTGGCGTTCAATAAGAGGTTTTACGGTAGATGTAGTTGTATCAAGAACACTACTTAACCCAATAATTTCTAAGCTGGTTATTCCTTTAGCTGTTGAAACTTTAAACTATAAATTCATAACAAGATCAAACAGCTTGAAATGCTTTTACGAAAATTATTAACTCCTCAAGAGTTGTCCTACCTCTATTTAGTATTGGCGATCTAGTAGAATTACCTTCCATTGTCAAATATTTTGACTATTGGAATACTTGTACTGCAGCAGGGAAAAAATAAGAAAGCTCAGTAACTTCATTAATCTCATAATTCTATGTAGTAATTTCTTGCATCACAACAAAATTCGACGATCAAAAGCTAAGGTGACTCTGGTTACATGTGTAAATATTTACTGTTGATTGTAGAAAATTATAATTCACTCGTTCATTGCAATAACTTTACACGCGTCTAATTACAAAGCCTCAGTGTATCAGGAGAGAAAGCATAGATGAGCACCATAACTGCTGATGAATTATAATTGTCTATTCGGATTGCTACGGTTTGAGCAAAGGCTTGCTTTTGTAGTCTTCCTGCAGTGACAAAAATGTTCAATTTTTTCAAAGTATTAGTTTTAGAAATGTTTGAAATTCTTAGGGGTTTGTTGGTTTTAAAAGCTTTCATGTTGTCTTCATTTGCAAAAACTAATATTTCGTGTGCATGAATCCCATGTTAATTTTTTAAAAACATCAATAAAATTATACTTTGTTTTTTTTTTTTACTTAAAAATGCAAAGATTTATTTGGTGTTTTTATCAAATGATGACATACGCGGTAGGCCTACATAACTTTCCACGAGTTTGCAAAAAGCTTTCCTAGTAATTAGTATTTTAGTATTATTGAATTAAGTATATATAAGTTGTTTTTATTAGAGAAGGAAGTTTTCTTTCAGATTTATCATTAGAGGCTGCTTGGACTAAGCATTCATAAGAGGCCATTGTATTTATGTACACCAGAATTTGGCACCTTGATTTCTATCGTAACATGAATAACTCTTACGTAGCCAAAAGTTTACAAATGCATTCAAAAAATAGTAGGTTTAAAAAGCAAGAACGCTCCAGATGGTCAAAGTGATATGACTATGTAGATTTAACCGTTCCTCTGGCATATAACTATATTTAATAGATACGCATACTATTGTTTAACTAGTGATAGATATGATATGACTATGTGTAGATTTAACCGTTCCTCTGGCATATAACTATATTTAATAGATACGCATACTATTGTTTAACTAGTGATAGATATGATATGACTGTGTAGATTTAACCATTCCTCTGGCATATAACTATATATAATAGATACGCATACTATTGTTTAACTAGTGATAGATATGATATGACTATGTGTAGATTTAACCGTTCCTCTGGCATATAACTATATTTAATAGATACGCATACTATTGTTTAACTAGTGATAGATATGATATGACTGTGTAGATTTAACCATTCCTCTGGCATATAACTATATATAATAGATACGCATACTATTGTTTAACTAGTGATAGATATGATATGACTGTGTAGATTTAACCATTCCTCTGGCATATAACTATATATAATAGATACGCATACTATTATTGTTTAACTAGTGATAGATATGATATGACTGTGTAGATTTAACCATTCCTCTGGCATATAACTATATATAATAGAAACGCATACTATTGTTTAACTAGTGATAGATATGATATGACTGTGTAGATTTAACCATTCCTCTGGCATATAACTATATATAATAGATACGCATACTATTGTTTAACTAGTGATAGATATGATATGACTGTGTAGATTTAACCATTCCTCTGGCATATAACTATATATAATAGATACGCATACTATTGTTTAACTAGTGATAGATATGATATGACTGTGTAGATTTAACCATTCCTCTGGCATATAACTATATATAATAGATACGCATACTATTGTTTAACTAGTGATAGATATGATATGACTGTGTAGATTTAACCATTCCTCTGGCATATAACTATATATAATAGATACGCATACTATTGTTTAACTAGTGATAGAATTAAAGGTTTATGGCAATATCAAAGATAGTGTTTTGCCTTCTTCCATCTTACAGGAGGCCTGCTACTCTGAGGTCATGGAACTGGTAGCAGCAGATAAATACAGGCTACCAAATGAGTGTAAGTGTATTTTGTTGAACACATGAGATATGAGATATTCTCACTAGAGTGCTAAACCATCACTAAAAATATTCGGTAAAGTTGCATAAAGTTGAGAAGAATAAGCCAAAAGAAAAACTTCATTTTTTTCTTCATGTGATTCAGTTGCCAACCAACAAGTGCAGCGGCCTGAAACAAATTATTTGTTAACAGATGATATATTTTTTATTTTATATAATCTGCAATGCATATCATTATATTCTTAGTAAAGTACTATTATCAACAAATCTTATTAGTATGGGCAGAATTATTTCAACGAAGCAAAAATGGTTGGCAAGGGTATGTTTTTACTACTTGTTGGATTACACTGCTTTTGAAAGTATTAACATGTTTACAGGATATCCTTTGAGTTGTCATACCTTGCATGTAGTAGGCTCTGGCTGCCAAAACATCAGATGTAAAGCTACAAGTAATTCAACCAATCAAATTTTTATGCCATTTGTTTCATTACAGACTAAATGTGCAAACTCTATTCAATATATATCGTCTGATGAACAACTCGCTTCCTTGCCCTATTATTATGGCTGTTCTTTTAGCAGCCAGGGCTCTCATGATTCGATTGACACTCTATTAGGTTATTTTACAGATGTCATTAGTATGCAGGAACCAAAGAAAAGCCTAAAAATGCTTTTATTTTAACAAAGTAAGCGACGTTTGAAAATACACGACGCTATTTTCTCTCAGGCTGACAATCAGAAGCTCTTTTGTTTTGAACGATAGCGAAGTGTGATTTGCCTTATCTATGCGTCGTTTCTGTTGCTTTGTGAGGTCAGTTTTTCAATCAATAATATTGATTGTCCAAGCGAGTTGCAGTCATTAGTCTTGATCAAATACGTCTAATGACTGAATAGTATAAATGTTAGTGAGGTCTTCAAGCCAGGCACCTTCAACTAGCTACAAGATCTTTTAGCTCGTCTCCATCTCCAGACGGCAGAGTTATCCATCATTAGCTAGTCGGTCTAGTATAGACTTAACTCATCTGGATTACTCACCAAACTTTCCCTAGTCAAGAAAGAAGTATCCGACGAGAAAGACGACTCAGTGACTTCATCATGAATCGCATCTAATATGGATAGAGACGATAATCCGCTACTGCCATCTCAATGTTAGATCATGCTGCAGTCATGCCATGGATACGATTTGTGGTGCTTATTTTTCTTGTTGGTGCCCCGAAATTAGCCAAAACTGACTGGAATCTAACTATTTATGATGAAGCGTAAGTAACCAATATCATTTTAACTTTTTGGATAATTGTAGAGGTTTGGTACTAACAGTTAGCTGTTGATATGGTGTTCAATGGCAATATTTTAGATAAATGCTTTACTGGTTTAGTAACTCATTGATCTAGTATTTCTTTAGACTAACAGGTAGTGACCATTATTTATTTCATGATAGAGTCGAGTTCTGGGCCAACAATCTTGGAGATCGTCTCAACCGAATCTGTAACAATGAAAGCCAAATTTCAACTCTCAAGGAAGTAAGTAATCTCCAGCATCAGTTGTTTCTTCTTTGTAAGTTCTGACAGCTGTCTGTAGACTCTGGTACTAGCGCAGTATATCTACTATATAAGAGATGAGCTTAAGTTTTAAAAGATGTTAGTAGACTCTTGTACTAGTACAGTATATCTTCTATATACGACATGGGCTTAAATTTTTGGTTAACTGTTAGTATAATTTTGTGCTAATACAGTAAATTTACTATATAAGATATGAGCCTAACTTTTGGAAGCTATTAGTATACTTTTGTACTAGCACAGTATATTTTTATATATATGAAATGAGTCTAACTTGATAATTATGTAAACAACATTCAAATTTATTCTCTTCATAAGTTCACTCGCCTCTTTGTAGCTGAATCTTCTGTTGAAAGAGTGTGTCTTTTGTATAACTATTGAAACAGTTTTGCTTGAAAAATATTTCTACCAATCAACAACAAATTACCACTTGTACTCAAATTTGAAATCGTGCAACTGACAAGCTTATAAAGCATTCCTCAGTTAGTTTTATTACACATTTTCTTTGGGTAGTGCAAACTATAAACTGTGTCATCGTAAAAGATGAAATTTGGATCAACAGCGTTAGGAGCGTACTTGATTAGTCAGTTACTAGAGGGTACATATTGAGCCATCGTACTGCTATATAGTCACACTCGTGTGTGTAAACTATTAGTTTAAGAATACTTTGTAAATTTCCTATGCATAGAGAGCATTCAGATTCCACTAAAGTGCGCTTTATGGTTTTAGGAAAATTGCACTAACTTTTGCCTTGATTTTGGGCCATTCTGGTACGAAATGATCGTGTAGGATGAAGTCTGTCAACTAGTTTACAAGGCCATTTTTGGTGCATCATTAAAATTCGTAGTCTGAGATTTTTTAAAATCTATATATACAAATCTAAATTTTGTTGGTCTGTCCTCCATATGTCCAGTTATAGTGATTAAGTTGTAGAAACGAAAAAAATCGCTTCGCACTAAGATTAAACTTGAAAACCCTGGTTCTGCAGACAGGTGTGCTATCCACTACGCCGCACTGCCTGCTTTCTGTACTTTGGAATAATTGCGCACATACTTGATACACTTACTTATATTTAATGAAGGTGGTTAAAATACACACACTTCATGCTTGAACTATTAGAAGACAAATATGTGCCCGACTTCCCCAAAATTTTATAAATATAGGTATATATAGCATACACTTACACCGTAATTAAACTTACAGCACACACAGAAATAAACAAACACCTCTATTCAAAAGTCGGAATAGCAAAGTTTGCATATGTTGATTAAAAATAGATTTTCTGTGCAAAACCTTTTTATTACCTCCGCAACGCCAGTCATTCAGCTAGTATTTTCATGCTGTGAAGTTACGATGACCAAAAATTTGCTTTATATCAGATGCATTTGGTGTTTGCTCAAAATGTTTGATCAGACTCATCAGACAAGTGATTACGTTGTCAGTCAAGTATCGCTGAAAGTGGCATATAAATGATAACTCTAACTTTATAGATAGGCTTAGAACCAAAGAACTGGTTACCACGTACCCCATTCCTTGACGGACATTTTTTATATATGGTCCTGTGTACCTCTCTAGAGTACAGGGAGAAAACCCAAGAAACCAAGAGCCCCTGAAACTTGAATCGTACAAGAACACCATCATACAATTTTTTAGATGTATAGAATAGCAGAACACAGTAATATGGTTAATATCAGCACTGTAAAATATGAAATACATGTACTCAAGGATGCTTTGGCGAAAAGCCTTAAATTATACGAAATCAACAAGTTCGTTTAAACTCACGAAAGTCTGTGAGTCCTCTGTTGCAGACTTGAAAAGAGATATATACTTATTGTTGCATGTTTTTGGGCATCAACAGAAGTAATTTTTAGTCCCTTTTGCTATTCTGTACCAGTGTTGTTTTATAACCTTTTTAACTTTGATGGTTTTGTGTTAAAAATCTTTGATTCTTGTTAATATGTAAGTTTATAACTGAACTGAAAGTGTATGCCTGTGTTGTTTCCATGATATCTGGCTTCTGTGAGCAGAGCCTGTTGTGTTTGCAGGCTTATGAGCAATATCAGCCATATCCCGAGATTCAAGTTATAAATGGCACTGAATTAGTCTTGACCACTGCTACAAATATTGCGGATTATCTGGCGATTAGATATAATGCGGCTAAGGTAAGCCATTCCTATACTTTACGTTACCGTAATATAACATAGCTTATGTTACATATGTAGGGTGGGGTTGTCACTATATGACTTTCAATTCATTTTCTATAATCATTTTTTGGAGTAGTTTGAGAATTTTTAACATCATTTTGCCATTTCCATGACTAGATATTTGTTAGTTCGCATGAATCAGTTGAAGGGTGGTCCACACTATATTGCGGTGTGTCGGCGTTAATTCCACAAAAAATCGGTGATCGTTTACGATAACCTTATTCATACTATCACAAACCCATCCAACTTTACATCGTCAAATAGTTCACGACGTACATACGTGTTCTCATTACACAATGCGGTCATTGAAACTATGAAATACTAGCCCCGCAGCAACTATTACGAAGAGAAATATAGATCAAGCAATCTGTGATAGTACGCATTGCATGGACTGTCAATGATGCTCAGTGAAACAACGGGAACATTTGACAGCTGGAATGTTTCTGACATATCCTACTTGTCTCGGTGATGTCACCGGTTTACGGGATGCATAGTTGACAAATTTTCATTGAGAGGACAATTGCGACATGCGGTGATGCAGTGTGAACCAGCCTTAGCACTCTCAGTAGTGAGCCCAGTTTGACCAACTTTTATAAAGTTCTCTTGTTAACCATTCTGCTTATTAAAGTTCCATAACTTTTTCATTCAATTAAACCAGTGGTTGCTAACAATGAAGGAATTCCCCCCTAGGGGGAATTTTGAATATACAAGGGAGGAAACGGAGAGGTGTGTGGTTTGTTAAATTTTTAATTTATGTCCTGCATTGCCATGTGGGTTTGGGTTTCAACATTTAACGTTTTGGTTTTATCTATAACACTAGTTGCTAATAATGAGCTACTAATCAGAAACCAGATATATGTGAACACATCCACCCAGATTTTGATTGGATAGTAAGTTAACGTAGTCAAAAACCGATTCACCGCCATGCCGAAGGTCATTTATTGTTGTGTGTTGGATGCGTGCTGTATAAAAATTAATAATACGTTGTTATATGTTTAGATATGTACAATAAAATTGGATTATAATTTGTATCGGTTGTTTTTAGTCATGTGAGTTAAAAGTGTGTGGGGAATCGAATTTATGAATAGGCATAAGGGGGAGAGAACTGATTGAAAAAGGTTGGGAACTCCTGAATTAAACACTGCTCAATGGTTTCTCCAGTTTATTCTGGTTATTTCTATAAAGTTACTATAAAAGTTGCAAAGGTTCTGTCTCCAGTTAATCTTAATATTTGTATTTGTATATTCTTACCAAGGTCACTTGCACTTTACTTGGAGTATTCCAAGACCATATATTATAAGAAGCTACGATAATGTGTTCCAAGGTTTTCATTCAAAGGTCATTAGTTCATTAGTAATTTGGGCAAAAATATGACAGAAAGGTTTTATTATTGCAACTCTATCCAGCGACTGTTTCAGGAGTACTGTCATTATCATCTGCTCTACTTGGCTAATTGCTCCATCAAACCAGCTGAATACCCACGTACCACAATCTTGGTCACTATTTGCATAGAAAACCACGTTGTCATTTTGACCTGCTCGACTTTGTATGATCAATTTCTGACACCCATTATCGGATCAACTCCTTGATCCTCCGCTAAATCCATCATATTATTGATGCCTTAGTCAGCTATTTCTCGATCTGGCTACTCTACTAAATTTAGGCTATCTTTAACAAACCTGTACTATTCTCTACACTTCAATCTTGGCTGACTTTTCGACAGCACTATTGCCGATTACATTTGTCAGTACTACTACTGATTATATCTACCAGTACTACTACTGATTATATCTGTCAGTACTAAAACTGATTATACCTGTCAGTACTACTACTGATTATATCTGTCAGTACTACTACTGATTATATCTTTCAATACTACTACTGATTATACCTGTCAGTACTACTACTGATTATATCTTTGTCAGTACTACTACTGATTATATCTGTCAGTACTACTACTGATTATACCTGTCAGTACTACTACTGATTATATCTGTCAGTACTACTACTAATTATATCTGTCAGTACTACTACCGATTATATCTGTCAGTACTACCACTGATTATATCTGTCAGTACTACTACTGATTATATCTGTCAGTGCTATAACTGATTACATCTGTCGGTACTATAACTGATTATATCTGTCAGTACTACTACTGATTATATCTGTCAGTACTACTACTGATTATATCTGCCAGTACTATAACTGATTATATCTGTTAGTACTATAACTGATTATATCTGCCGGTACTATAACTGATTATATCTGTCAGTACTACTGCTGATTATATCTTTCAGTACTACTACTGATTATACCTGTCAGTACTACTACTGATTATACCTGTCAGTACTACTACTGATTATATCTGTCAGTACTACTACTGATTATATCTGTCAGTACGACTACTGATTATATCTGTCAGTACTACTACTGATTATATCTGTCAGTACTACTACTGATTATATCTGTCAGTACTACTACTGATTATATCTTTCAATACTACTATTGATTATATCTTTCAATACTACTACTGATTATATCTGTGTTTGATTACGGAATTCATCTGCCAAGATTTCTCTTGCTTGAACTTCTGTTGTAGCAAGAAAAACAAGAGCACAAATATTTTGCTTTCAAAAGTCTGTTTTGTCAGCTCCAGTAAATCAGTTGCCGCAAACTCTCAAGTCCTGACATGAGTTGCACTGGCTTCTCATTGCACCGGCTCTAACATCTTCTCTGATTGGCTGTAGTTTCTAAAGCGGATGAGCAACTTCTGTAATTTTTTTTCTCCAAAAATCACGGTGTGTAGTCCCTGATGATTATTAATTATAAACGACTCCACTTGTTTTTACATTTGGAATATCTTATTTGCTAACAGCTTGAGCTGCATGTAGATAATTCGAAAGCGTAAATGTCATACAAAGAATCTCTTGTCTGCCTTTCTTGCCCATCTGAAATCATAAAGCAGAGCATTTTCCTAATTTCGATCTAGGCAAGGGGCAGGTATGTGAATCTACGGCCATTAGTTGCATCATCAACCAATCGAAAGTCCGGCAAGTCATTTGGCTGTTTGCTAAATTGTTTTTACTGTGAGAATAAAAAGCAGGGCATATGGAATTAGCCTCAATGTCAGTTGGTGCTCTCACTACTGCACCAATGCTACTTATAATTGTATTAGGCAGGCTTAGACCATGGATTGATTCAGCCATTCTGAATCATGTTAGGATGGATCGATGCACTCGGCAGCTGTGAGTGTTATAATTGTACGAATATTTCTCGCAATATAAATATCCCGACTCAATCAGCAGACGTTATTAAAAGCATTTATTGCGAGGCTCTCCAAGACCAGGCCCATTGACCTCAGCCACCTCTAACTCTTGTGTCAAAGATACACACGAGCATCATCGGTGCCAATGGTTACCTTTCATTGCAGTAATGAAAGGCTTTTGAGAAATACACGTAAACCACCATTCATTTTCTAGAATGTTCCGTAATAATGACATAAGGCTAAATGTTACAAATGAGGTTTTTAGAGTGCTTCCAACTACTTGATTGGAAAGCTATGGGAAGCTTGATCTTGCGATACGAAAGCTTTGAGGAGATACAGCCAACACCTTTATGATAATGCTGGATAATGGTTATGAACTTTCTGTTACTACAACCTTCAATTCACTATCCCGACTCCGCCACAATAATACTATTAGATTACCAACTTTTAAAGCAAGTTGGTTCAACTCACTTAATATTTCGGTCTTAATTTCGGTCTGTTCATTTTCTCTTTTTGGTACGTATTGAAAAGCATCATTTTGGTGATGATTACCAATGCCAATAAGTTATAGGCATACGTACGTATGTACGTACGTACATACATACGTACGTATGTACATACGTACGCGTGAAGTATTAGGCTGTCTGATTAAGCCTAAGTTATAAGGCAAATCTATTTCGTTTCAGTACAGCTGTGTATGCCCGTTTTGTAAATAGTTCCAACTCTTTTTTATATCATATAAATACGGTCTAGACAGTTTACTGGAAGGGCAAATAGCAAGCGCTCATGAGATTAATGTTTGGATATGATTTTAGTAAAATAAAGCGAAAGTCTATGGCCTCTGTCAATAACTGCGCTCGAGCTTCGTAAAATCAATGAGAACGAGAATCGCCTGAATCTAATCCATCTGATAGGACAATGAAAGCTCTATAGCCAGACAGTATGGCATGTTTGTGCTCTCCTACAATCATGTCATCAGCCGTATAATAATGTCGCAGCATGCTTTTATTGACTTGCTTTCGCCTTTGTCTCGGGCTAAATGCGAACCCACAAGGGTCCACTGATGCGTGAAGATTCCTTCGTCTTCAACATAATGTCAACTCTTTTTTAGTAACATGTCAATTTCTTTATGATTGAATTGTTTCAACTGGAGTGTGAGGGTCCTTTGTAATAACTATCAGTCGGTTCTCTGAGCAATGGTAGTTGTGTTTCTTTTTTTACCAACGGCGTTATAAAACTTTAAGCTAAACAGAAAGGGCTTCGAGTCCTCCCGTCTAATGGCCTGTATAAATACTCGGGCTATCTTTGCTCTTTTTTTAAATTCATTCTCAGATTATCTTTCCTTTTCTTTTTGAATTCATCACTTCTTGTAACTGATTTTTAAATTGAAGTGGTTGATTTTAATCGTGCTTCAGACACCAACTAAGATACACACCCTCTACGCTGTTGAATATGCACATACCTACTTTTTACTGGGTCGACTAATTCTCCAACAATTGGTCGTTCAGTAAGGCTATGCAAACTGGTCTTCATTTTAGGAGCGCGACATTTTTTTCTTTTGTAAAATCTTACGTGCATTACTCATTATAAGGTAGTCTCGTGGATCTTAAGATCTTCATCTGCTAAAAAGCATGCCACGGTTTTGTGTTACTAAATTTGCATGGGACATGTTGTTTATGGCTTTTTATACTAGCGATGGATAGGGCTCAATGTGACTTTAAATGCTCTCTAGGCACCATCTTGTCCAGCATGTAAACAGGGTTTACATAGTGCAAAAGACATAGAAGTAGTGCGCAAGTTTTCAGTAACATTCACAATCTATGTTAATGGTCGTAAATCTTAGAAGCATCACCGGTCACTAATAAAAAAGCATCGCATTTCGATTTTTTTCTAGTTGGTGCAAGAGCACTTCCTGCTTCCTTTTTGGCCAGCCTTCTTTTAGTGTACACATTTGCAACCTCCCACAAACAAGAGTTTTTAAATAGGCAATGTTTTTTTATGATTTATGTGATTGGCCAAACATCACAGCAGAGATTAAAAAAACTGCCAGGTGTAGCTACTCTACGCTTGATTGTGAAATACTCATGAAGCAAGGTTTAGCTTGCTGCCCAACACCCTGTGAAATGTTGACATCCTAGGGATGCTCTCATTCTATGATATACACGTATGAACTCTTTTATTTGTAGAAGATAAAGAGCGCTGCCGAAGACCTATATGAGAATTACTCTTCCGAAAACTATACATGTAATACACTTCTATATTATAATAGCAAAACATTCAAAATATATAAAGACCATGAAAACCTCGTATTGCCCGAGGAAAACACCACCTACCTCGGTCCAAATCTGACATACTACTTGCCATTGTATGACAAGTGGAGAAAAGACTATGAGGTGCCTGTTAGTATAGAAGCCAGTGCTGTTCATGTGCCCACCAACATCTACGCCTGCGGTAAGCTTGTTTACCTGGTTGGATGGCTGTTCAGTATGTGAGAGTCTTGAGAGAACATAGCAAGCAAAATCGTTCCGATTTCAGTTTCTGTCAGATTTCTGTTTTTATCGCCTTTGCTGCCATTCTCTTTGCTGCCGTGATTACACAGGTCTGTGGGGGACACCTATTGGGGTTGTGACATAGTTTGGTACATTGTGGTATTTCTCTATGTAGTCATGATTGTTGAGTGCATTCCTTTTTTGGGGAGAACTTGTCAGGCGGTATGAAGGTGATTTTGGGTTCCCTATGCATAAGGGCATGCGTTTGGGAACACATGAGTTGTTCGGAATTCGACCACACGCTCTTCACAACTACTAGAGAAGTGCAGTAGTTTTTGCCTTCATTGGGATACACAGGGGAATACGATAACCAGGTTGTAAGCTCTGTTGATACGGGCATATGTGCCGACGTACCATTGAAAGGCCTGGCTCCAGGTCTTTATCAAATGTTTATCAAATAGTCGAATGTTTTTAGGCTATGATGATGATCGCTTGCCTTATTACAAATGCCGTCGATTTGTGCAAAAAAATGTTTTTCTGGATTCATTTACTAGTCGTCGATAGAATAGCTTCTATATTAGTTGCGCATGGCTGACAGCGACTTGTAGATCATGGTTTCAAGTTTATAGATTTGCCTTGGACTAAGGCAACACCTATCGTGTACTCCATTCAATGATAGATGTGTTAGTATATATAGTCTCAGATACCCATTTGAGGTACCCTGAGCTTTCAATATTTTTTGCAGCTAGTGAAATCAAATAGTTAAAAATATCCGCCAATAAGGAACCACTTTGGTCAGTATGGAGCTAGTGAGAGAATATAACAAAATATCAGACAAACATTAGTATGCATGCTCAGTTAATATAGCTGTAAAAAGTTAATCAGTTTCCATGACAGACATGGTGCGCAAATTTAAACCAATTCGCAAGTTAAGCGCATCATGATAACAGCATAAATCCGAAAGTTAAGCAAGTTTTACGATTTGCAAAACTTTATCGACTCCATCATGCTTGCGAATAATGGAAACAGCACTTGCAAATGATTCGTATTGAAATACCGCGCCAGCTACTCAACATCGAACATTCTCAATACTTTAATCATCCTTTCTTAATCGAGTTTCACATCGCTGTGTTTGCATCGCTAACACAGGCGTCACTAATTATTAACTTCCTTACCTTTGTCCAAAAAGCGCCGGGGGTCAATCCGCATCAAACAGATTTCTATGGAAACGCTTAATTCACACTGTAACACAACTCCAAATCTACATGATGCGCATGATACGCGTCATGGAAACATACTGTATATAAAAGCTCTTGTTGAACATCCATGGTCCTAATAATCGTCATGTTTAGCCACAGCTTTAGGTGAAGTTTTGGGTATTGGCTGCACTCAGGCTATCTATACTCAATGCACCGATATCTCTGGTGTCTCTGGTGGTTTGCGCTTTGTATTCATATCTGCGTCTTGTCTAAACATTTAACCTTCAAGGTTACTGCATGCAGCATACAGAGGAGCTCATCTAATTTTTGTTATAGACACCTACTTAGGCTTCGTTACTTCTACCATTTCAGCTCATAGCATAACCTAAAAATAATTTGAATAGTTCACCCATCATATGTATTTTGTAACTCCTTATCAAACAACCATTCATTTTTAAAATGAATTTATTACCAGACAAGCATGGAGTAGGTGCAGCAACTTAGTCACAATTAGTCTCTGTCTATGATCAATATTTGATCAATTTTTTAAAATATAGATCTTTGTAAAATTTAAAGGTGTTATATTTGCCGGTTAGTCCTTGATACTTGCCAAAACTTTAATCTGTTCCATGATGTCTCATCTGATGAACATCAATGTAATAACTGTATCATTGGTGCAGAGCGTCAAGGTTGATAGTGGCATCAGAAGCTCAGACTCATGCATCTGCAAATTGGCCGCCATATTTATTATTTCATTATTTCATTACAGCTACTTTTTACAGTCAGTCGATTTCTCAGGACCTACCTTTTTATGATCAACATCTTCTCGACAAGATCAATGCTTAAAATTGTGTCAATCTAATATTAGTCAAGCTTGGCTGGCGTAATGTCAGTCCATGGGGATATCTTTAATATTCTTCCGAAGTAACGAACTTTTATCGAACAAATTTGTGTCATGGACAGTATCTCCTGCATGGCTCATCACCTTCAAACTAGTAGCGTTGTCACAACTTTTGTGTATTTTAGTGTTTGGTTATTTTAGCAACACCAATTATGGATAACATTGGCTGGACGGAGGAACTGGATCCGACCTTCAAGGAAAACTGGGTTGACATGCCTTCCTCTTGGCAGTACTTCGCAAGCTCTGCTGGATTCATGAGATTTTTTCCAGGTGAGTGCCTCCACCAGGTGTCCGTTGAAAGAGGCAGCAGTAAAGTCTGTCCTTTCTATGAAACTTTTTAAAAGGTAGAACACATTGTTCAAATCATGAATAATTGGATGAATTCCTTGCCCGCGAGCAGTAAGGCAGGCCAATAGCAAATACGACTTCTTGTTGTTATATATTTGCAGTCGACTAAGGGAGCTTCATGTTATGTCCAACTCATTATCGCTGCATAAATTTTTTTTGAGGATTCAGTCCAATTCTGTTTTAAATAACATAACATTAGTCACAAAAATGAGTCAGTTCACAAAAATAGTTGTTGGTGCATTGCTGTAGTGTAAATTTTTTGAGAATGTAATTTTTAAAAATTTGAATCATTCAAATGTGTTGTCTATCAATACGAGTATTATTATATTATTGCTATATTATTATATTATTGCTATATTATTATATTAATGCTATATTATTATTTCACTAAAAAACGAGTTGGTAAAGTTAAATATAGCCTAAAATATTTTCTTGGTTTGTGTCAAGCATGTCGGAATATTGAAAAAACAGTACATCCAAAATCTCTCATTTTTGCTGTTCTATAATGATGAAAACTGCTGGTTTTTTCACTTTTTGATAGATATTTTTATGTGAAGTACTGGTTATACAGGAGTAACAATGTGCATTCAGCATAGTTTAAACACATCATCTACCTATTAGAAGGCAGATCAAGGGAGGCAACTCTGAAATATGTTTTTACATGAACTAAGACGGGAATAAGTACTTACCGTGTAAAAATTTACGTGTCACTCTTTCCTTAATGGGTATGGAAATAGTATGCCATTTTTATGTTTTCTTAACATTCTGTGCAATAGCAAAATTTTGCATACAAGTCTTTAACTCTCCGTGTCCTACAGTATGTTTAGATGAAGTTTAATTGGCGTGAAAATGACTGCATTTAAATTTGAATTTTGAACTTGAATTTGAATTTGCATTTAAATTTCAGTCATCTCAGTTTGTCTGTTAAGTCTATGTCAAAGTATTTGTACACGTTAAAGGCAGTGTGAGTTTAAATTGATTGCGTTCCTCATCACCTGGAGTTTAATGTTTTATCAATTTTTGATCAGTTGTATCACAGCTTCAAGACAGTTTACAAGTTGAAGTTCAACTATTAACTGGAGAGCTCATGAATAAGCTGACTAGCAGATCTCTGGGCGTGTCACTGGTTAGAAATGTCGTGCGTGGTTCAGACCAGTGTTAATTTTTAAACAAGACCGAGCCGTGGTAATGACATTGAGATGTTTTGATTGAAAGCGATACTAGCGATACACCTTCGATTGTTATTCGTCGCAATGGTGAAGCATCGCTAGTTTTACTGTTTCATTTGACGGCTACAAATTCAGTCTTTTATTTGATATTAAAAATGAAAACAACATCGGGCAAACAGCCTTATAATTTATAGAGCAACTTCTCTCGTATAGGGTTTGGTTCATTCAGGAAGTCATCTCATAACAATGCAAAAAACTTTTCATCTTACCTGGTGCATTCGGAAGCCCGTGTTGACTCGACGATCCTGGGCGTTAGACATAACGTAAAATATATCTATTACAGCCATTAGGCTGACTCAAGGAAATCATCTGGATCAATAGTATATCGACTGGTATTTCGGTTGTCGGTAGCAAAGATACTAGTTAAGATCACTACTTAAAAAACTGTAGGTACTTTTGTGAGTAGCTTTTCGGCTGTAGCTGGCTTTATCAATTGCTATTCATTTTATACTAGCTGAATGCTCGGCATTGTCCAGATAATAAAAGTTTTTGCACAGAAAATTGTTTTTATTTAACATATAACAACAGTTACCATTCTAACTTTCAAGTGTTTTGTGAAGTTTAAATAAATTAAGAAAAAAAATGAAACTCATCTGTAAAGGTTTTCAAACTTTGTCAAACAACTGTAACTTTTAAACTTCATATCATGAAAATAATGTTTTGTACTGGTCAAATAAATTAAGAAACAAAATAAAACAACTATAAAAGTTTTTAAATGAAAATGTGTAATAATTAGCAAGTAATAGCTGTATTAAGTCTGTTTTGCTACAACTACAATGAAAGATGATTTGGTAATAATACAATTAATACGAACTGAGAAAACAAAACAAAAATCCTGATTATGTTGAATTAATAATAACAATTCATGCATAGAAGTGTGTTATAAAAAAGGTTACTGTTCCAACAAAAGCTATCCATCAAAGCTTCGAATACGATGATACTGGTACCTCTCGACACTGGTACAAATGTAAAAATGAGATAGCAGACTGTCTTTGTTTGACCGAACAGTGAGAGAATGGAAAGGCTATTCCTACTCGATATAATAAAATTGCCCACGTAAAAAGTATTGGTTTTTACCGGATTTAGCAATCGAACCCTACGAAAAACTGGAAATTTTATCATGTGCATACGGTATACGGCATATGATAAAAGCAATGGAATGCTGAGGGCGGTATAACTCAGCGGTTAAGCGTGTAGTTTGAAACTTGTAGTTACAATCATCGTGGGTTCAAATCCAGCGCTCAGCGAGGTTTTAATTCTAAGATTTTAATAGCTATAGCTGGACAGGTAGACATCCGAACAGACATCCGAACAGATGATGACAAACTTTGAGACTTATATATATAGAATAGTTGCTAAATAGGAAAACAGAAAAAACTTTGTGTCGGTATTATACTTAAACTTGCGAACTTCTATTTAGCTCATAGTCTCTGGCCATACTTTAGGGCGCTGAGTAATATTAGAATAACAGCATTCCTACAGCAACCTTGGCCAAGAGTTGAACTTTCACCTCCTTCGCAGAGGCTACTTCTCTTCGAACTTCCTTTTCACAATAAGCGTCGATGTTGTTTTTCTGTTATTTTATTAATTAGTATCTCTGAGCCACTTACTAAACGTTCGCTGGAAAGCTCTATGAGTGAGGTAATGCGCATCAGCTGTATTTCTACAAATTCTGTAGGATATTCAGCTGTATTTCTACAAATCGAGAAGAACAACAATGAGAAGGACAACAATGAGCCTCGCTAATCCGTGTTAGCGTTAAATACTGTAGATTGTATTGGAAACGACGCATTCACTGATAATATTGAAAGCTCTTCGATCAATTTTTCTTTTGTTGATATTTAACAAATAAAGTGAGCAAATCACACAAGAGTTGAATGCGGTTGCATTATCTCTACGCCAGCCTTCTATTTACACAAACCTGTAGTCAAAACTGCAATTAATGCATTAGCTCTCATCTTCTCTCAGGCTCTCGACTAATGACATGGAATGAAGATGCCGTTGCCGGTATCGGGTGATGGGTATCGGGTGGGGGGAGATATCGGGTGATGGGTACCGGGTGGAGGGTATCGGGTGGGGGGGGGGGTTATCGGATGGGTGGAAGGGGGGGTTATCGGATGGGTGGAAGGGTGGGTGGAGGGTGGGTGGCTGCCGTCATTTGTAAATCATTCTCAACCTTCTTTGCTGAGCGATTGTTCAGAAGTTGGTAACAGAAAGAGCTGTACTCTGAATCACCATAACTACCGGTATAGGATTTACATTTCATCTTAGTACTAGCTTACCGCGTCTCCACTACTAGGATGCTAGTGTGAAACGCTGCATATTGACAGTAATAATATAGATAGATAGACAGATCTTAACTTTAACTATACCTGTTTAAAGCGAATCAAACCATGACACAAAAACCATAGCAAAAAGGTAGTAAAATAAATTATGTGTATTGAGAGGAAAAGCTCCTTTTGCATAACGATGTTCTTTATTATAAATTGGCAAGGCGTTGGTGTCTGGTATGAGGTGTAGTGGTTTTTTGGGACGTAGGAATGTATTAGCTGGTCTTGCAGATTACAGAAACAACTTGGGTATTTTAAACAGCATTTTAAAATTTTATGTTCAAGTAAAATCCTTATTTTAAAATAAGACAAATATTTTTACATGACTGCCAAACTGTGAAAAGGCGTTTGAGCAGATGTCAGCGGTATTGTCATGTTCCATTCTGGCTCAGAGAAGGCATCAGGTAGTTGCTGAAATGGACTCGGCGATGCTCTTACCTGGTAACGCTATAGAATAGCCCCACACTAGTAAGTCAATATGGTCAACCTGTCAGTACCTGTCAGTACATCTAATATTTTATCTCTCTATTCGCAGCTGCCAAATGGTCATATACTGGAATGGATATGTATGACGCTCGACTGACAGAATGGTGAGTTCCTTATTCTACAACTCTACATACTTGATATAAACTAACTATAGCATTTCATCTGTACGGTTAAATAATATTAATACAGCAGCTGTATCGGCAGCTCATATGTATATCAAAAAAGACTGGCTAATGGGAAAGAGTGAATCCGTGACTAGATATTAACGACTATCACACCTCTTTCTACTGATTAGCTGGGTGTGGAGATGCTGTCGGGCATCCATTGCTGATGACATCATTGATTATGGCAGCATTACGCAGTTTAGCCCCGGTGTCACGCTTGCAGCAAAGACACTTTCTTACTTATGGTATTATAAGGTGGTTGCTGTGGTGGCATTCAAAGCTGCCAGAGGCAGCTCAACAATCAATTATAAGTACTTTGATGTGCCACTCGCTGACAACTGCGTCTCTTCACACCTCATCGCTGCTTCTTCTCCTTTTACTCTAATTTCAAAATTACTTTGGCTCTGAATATGCAGGTACACCGGTGCAGCTTCGATGCCAAAGAGTGTCATAATCTTATTGGATATCAGCGGCAGCATGACTGGCCTGCGCATGGAAATTGCCAAAACCACTGTGAGGAAGATCATGGAGTCTCTCCAGCAGAACGACTTCTTCAACCTTATTACGGTACAAGTTCAAAAACGTCTGATTGACCCTATCTTAACATACCCTTCTACAGACTAATCATACACACTGACTATCTTAACACGGACTACCATGTTTTCCTACAGATAAGTCATACACAATGAAGCTTCATACCGGCTTGTAACCCCTTTATCCAGTGTTAAGCTTTCCATTCTAGATTTCGTGTATATCAGATCTGTATATATGGTCAGCGTTCTCTACAGATAGGCAGCTGTCACGATAGTTAACATGTTTCATAAAGTGCTGGTCTGATAACTTCTCAATAATTTTGCCATTGATTGAAGTTTGTTTGTCCCCTGTCTTTGGAAAATTAGATTACGGGGTAATTGATAGTGCTATTTCTATCATGGCTTGGCAAGTTATTGACTTGCTTGCTTTAGCCCTGCTGCCAGCTACCATTATTGCTCGACAACCCCACGACTAATCCAGTCCTTCAGCGCTGCTGTGTAGTTATGACTATATACCGGCCTTTGCGACTATCAATATACATAGAGCAACAGCAAGGTTTCTACGATTCGCACCAACTGAACACATTTAACAAAATGTCAGCCATTACCGTTTGGCTGAGTCAATTAATAACGCTACTAGTGTGCTACTAAGCTAACTCATTCATATTTTGGTGTCGGTAATGTTAATCACCTTTGTAACCTGAACACACTCTGAGAATGAATCATTGCAAATCCTAAATCTCATCGCACTTCTAACTATTCTAGGCCACCCACGTAGTTTATGCTTATAGTCACTCTTATTATTTTACTTGTCACTCGCACCAAGCCCTTTGGCTGTCAGATCCTAGTTCTCACTTTTTGGACAACCATTGTCATGGATTGATCTTAAGTCACTCGTGTCGATCTCAAGTCCTCAAGTCGGCCATGGATTGCTAGTCATTCAGCTCCGGATAACTTGATCTGTATGTTGACTTTCTTTCTGACTGATAATTAATCCCTGGTGATTTCCGTAATGACTTGTTTTTTCCATTACTAGAGGTTGTATCACAGTTTGGTAGCATTTGTCACGTACACTTTTTAAAAAGACTTACACTAAAACTGTTCATGGTTGTTTCTGTTTTATTTTGGTGACCACGAACAGCATTCAAATATAAAACTAATGAGCCTCGCTAAATAGTTACATTAAGGAGTTGCCCTGGTTGTTAAAAGAATTTTTGACCATTTACAGCAATGTAAGATTGAGTCTTATTATTGGTTAAGAATTGCTCATTGTGCAGAAGAGTAGAGACTGTTCTGTTCTTTCCTTGCTAAGGAGAAAACAGAAAACTATTTTCTCCTTAGCAAGTTGAGTTTGATTAAATACCAAACTATAAGTTGAGTATCTACTGGAGGCTCAGAAGTTGTAACACGTGTACTTGTGAGCTGTCACAACTCGAGCTTTGGGTACGATAGGTTCCTATTCTTATCAAGCGCAGACTGTTATTGTCTTTCATTTCAAAATGATATTTTAAAATTTAAAGAGCTTCTATGATATTATCATGATTTCAACGTTGATCTAGATCCCTGATATAGGTTGACATCAGGTAAACTGGTTGAACCTTGATGTATGAGGCGAGATCAATCGTTTGTGGCAGAACATGAATTCCGTAGCCATTCCACTGGGAGTCCCCCCACTACTTCCTAATTAAAACCTTTGCCAACAGGAATAATATTTATCGAATTGGTATGCACACTGTAGGAGAGTATTAGGGTGACAGGAAACAAGTATACCTCACTCATCTCATATGGAGTCAGTAGAGCTCATTCAGGCCTGGCAGCAGATTTCATATTCAACATATTATTAATACTAGATAAATGTCCAGCTTTCCACTTGTAATAAATAGGTTTTTCGCACAAGAAATATATTTTTAATCATCACATACAATCGTTCAAAATTTAAACAGCTAATTTGCCATTGGCTAAGTTTCTTTGCCCAATAAATTTGAGTAACTCAAGCAAGTAACTTGCTTGAGTAAAGAGCTGTACTTATAATTGTGCTTGTAACCATTCATTAACTGTCATGATCACTCACATAATCATGATCTTCAAGCGTACTAGTAGTAACAAATAGTATTTTTGCAAGTACTTTAAGCGTGCATCGTTTAACCTGTGTAGTAAGTACGTGCACAATTATTTCATAGTATGGCAAGTAGGTCGTGTGGTGTAGTGGATAGACACGCCTGTCTGCAGAACTAGGGTTCTAAGTTCAACTCCAGTACAAAGCACTTTTTTGTTCCTAAAACTTTATTCCTATAACTGAACTTACGATCGACAGACGCTCACATTCCTATGTGTCGATAGATTGCTAGGTTAGTCACTCAGCTCGTGCACTGCTTATCCTTACACATATTTTGTAGTTCAACAATGATACAGCTTTTGTGGACTGTGACTGTCGGTATTCCAATGACACCCTTATCCAGGCCACTTCTCAAAACATTAAGGTTAGTTTTAATCTAAAAATTCAGAATCATCAGTTTTTATAAACTAACACTTGTGTATTGAAAGATTGTGAATGGGTGTGTCGTATTACATCTAGCTGACTCCACTCTCACCTTGCCCATTTACAATAATTTTATATAAAATTTTAAATCACTCATGAGTAGTCTAGCTTTTTTATCATATTTTGTCTTGACAAACCAGTCTTTCAAAGTAGATAATTATTTACCAAGTTTCTATACAGTGGTTGTGTAGCGACACCTGGGTGCGCCAGTGTTAAAGCGCTACGGTGGGTCAACAAGCATATCATGTTTCTGTAAGGCGCTATAGTAGAGCGATGGTCGTACGACGACTTATGGCGACCACTTTGTGCCCGCACAAGTGCGACGCTGTTGCTCACCAAGGAAGTTTCCACTACACAAAGAAGACGCGTCGTACTGATGTTTCACATTCGAACAGCCACACTGGATCATAACAGAATGAGAGTGACACGACTGTTTCCACGATGGTATTGCAGTACCATACTCAAGTGTGTCTGCCAGTGTATGCAAACTTAGTAACTAACAAAACAGAATCAGAGGTTGCCAGTAAAGCAGTATGCCTGCTTCCTGTATATTGCCATCTATAGTCACAATTCAGTGGCAGACAACTCTTCAACTGTGTGTCAAATGTCAACTGACTATCACTTGCACAATTAAGAGCTGTAATATTGATACTCCGAGAGCATAAAACAGATTTAGCGAATGTGATGTTTACGCTAGAACATGGATGACCAATATAGTAGTCTATCACAGATCATAAATTTTGGGCAAGCTTTATCCATAAGGCACCTAATCTTTTAGAATATACACTACATGTATATACAATAAGTACGTGTTATATTTTAACGGTAAAGTATACAATACATATATAGTAGGTATGACATTTCATATGCATGCTGTGACAGCATACTGTCAGGTTTGCTGAGGTCAATATAATGATCACAGTGATTCTGGCTAGCATTTTGTTTGACTGATGTTCCAAGTCTCTGGAGAGTATATAAACTCAGCTTCCATTTCCTAGCTAATAAATATCATATGGCTTGGTCAGCTTATTAGACCCGCCACCACCTGCAGCTCATGATACTCGGGCTAAGCATCCAAGAGCCATGTTCCACGTCTGCCACATAGAGGTAGTAGGTTGTACACTGAATTGAAAAGGCTGTCAAGATGAATATAATATGTTTTATTTCTCCTTAAAAGACTTGGAATTTTTTTGGCTTCAATTCTTGTTAGAGGGAAAGGTTCAAGTGGTTTCTCAACTTAGTTCCTGTTAAACTGTGTGGATTTTGCAAAATATGCAATAATGTAGCTATTCAATACAATTTTTACAAACGGGAAAATTTATAAAAAAGTATATTAACTATTAATAAAGATATTTTATAAACAAAACAATCCAACATCATTTAAAGCATGAAAATATAAGCCCCTCGGTGAATGATAAACATAGTACGCTTTAAAAACAACTGTAAAAGAGTTTTTAATATAAGAACTTTGGTTAAGTTCTCAATGGCTGGCGTGGTTGACCTTCACCTTACGATTAGGGTAATCGTAGAGCTTGTTTGTAGATCTACGTGAAATATTGAATACTTTCTGTAGTTCTAATCTTACCTCGATGTATATTTTTGCCTAGCTAGATTATTTTAGAGTTAAAATCACATAAAGCAATTGTCAAAATTAGTTGACCATTTAAAATAGGATGTGATGCTGCTATATTCATTATTTATAGACTTTTACACATTATTCATAGCCTTTGCATCTGGTTATGTTTGACTGCATGGAAGACATTTGCTGCATACTTTTTAAAACTAAAACTCGCTAAATTTACCAAATGCTTAGGGCTCAGGCTATTACTGTTTGCATGATCAGAAGGTAGCAGTACAGCATAGCCTTAAGTCACGCAACAAACCATGAAAACCCTGCAAGTAGTATTTGGTCACATCCGCTTTATCTAAAAAGTTTAAACCATTTTTGTATTTAATCAAGTCACTGATAATTGCATTGTTCTTATTAAAAGATCACAGAGGAAGGAAACTCCAATGAAACTAGCGCGGTTTGTTTATGCATCAAAGTATGACTTTTATAAAGATTTCCTGAATATTCATAGCCTAAGCACCCATATATTTATATAGAGATTTTCCGAGACATTCATAGCCCATGTACCCTTATACCTTAAGATAGATTTTCTGAGACATTTATAGCCTAAGTACCCTTACACCTTCATACATTTTAACAAAGCTTCATACCCTGACTACTCAAACTTGACATGCGCGGTGTTATAAAGTACGCTGTTTATTACGAATTTACTATAATTACGAAATAATAATAATTATAATAGATTATAATAATACTATAAATTGCGAATTTAATATAATTCTAAAATACTCATAAATATTGGATACAAATAAGCATATAAAAACAATCAGTACAAATCTAGGCTTTGGCACAGAAACAAACTGATATTTCTGTTTTAGTTGTTATATCTGATACTAATACATAATATCATTGAACTGAAACTTAACTAACCTAAATAAAGCCCATTTCTGATATTGCCAGGTGTAAAGTGTGCCTACAGTCAACATAGATGCTGGTATATTAGGTGCCAAAATACTCGCTGTGTGAGTCACTAGAAATTCAGGATGGAGTCCCTGTGTGTCACACAAGTGGAGGGCATTTGCTTTGCATAGAGTATGGTCTATCACACCTGTTTTGTGACGCTGTTATATTTCCTCTGGGTATCGAGTCATTACGTTTTAACAATACCATAGTATTTCAAAGGATTTCAGGCTCGTTCCATCCATACTCAATCATATATCCGATACTGCAGCCGTTGTGCCATAGAGGTTTCATGCGCTTGGATGGCACCACCAGTTTATACACTTTCATTTGCATCACTGCCCACTCTATTGATGTTACATAACTTGTCATGTCTTAGCGTACATACGGACAGCAGAGAGTATGCTATCACGTGGGAGCTCAGCTGGGACCCCCAGCCTGTACTGCAGTTTAGTTTACTATATGCTAGTTCCAGGAAAAGATTTTTATTTCTAAAGAGTTTACTTGCGCATACATGTTAGTACTTGTGAGTATAGGCATTCATGCTGACATATTTTTGCAGAGAATTTCCGATGCACTGGCAAATATAGAAAGTTCAGAGATGGCCAATTTCTCGCGAGTGTTGACGCATGCCTTTGAAATACTCATACAGGTGGGTGGCTAGTAATGCAACATTTTCATTGTGTATGTAATTTAGTATTTTAATCCTTCTGATTCTCTGATGTCTGCCCCAACATTGGTTGATTTGCTTTTCGTGCTATTTGGGATAGTGAGACGACAAACAAGTTCAAATCACAGGTAGGTAGGACCCTGTTAGAAGACTTTCGGAATGTAATTAGATCATCGCAGATAGAAATAAAACCATGTAGAGCTCAGCAGGAACATAAATAAAACACATGGATATTAAACATGATACAAACAGAAAGAACACATATACAACGAAGGCAAAACAACTCCAGAACAAATGTAAACCCCTGAAGGATCACATACAGGTGTAGAATATAGGCAGAGCACAAGTAGATCCCACATGTGATCCTAGTTTAGGTTGTAGTTTTGTCTAAATACAAATTTTGTTATTTTCATTATCTATATCATATCCTAGGCCGGCAGCATCAGCGGCAGCTGCAGCACGGAGAACTAATAATAAAACAATTGAAATTATAAACAGGAAGTGAGCTTCTACATGCTCAATGACCTGAACTTCCAGTTGATTCAAATTTACCATTCTTAGAGAATGATTATGATTATCTCAGCATCTCGTCTCATTTTCTCAGACTATCGCTTTTCAGCAATAACAATTTTAGTGCACGTCACGTGATGTCTGTTTGCAGGCAAATGCGAGTATGGTGACAGGAGCTCCCTCAAACAATGCAATAATGCTTATCACTGATGGAGCCCCACAGACTTATGAAGATGTCTTTGGAAAATACAACTGGAAAATAGTTGAAGACGACAAAGGCAATGAGAAAATTCTGAAATGGGTCCGTTACTGTATTATTTTTTCATGATTTAAATGCAGCATTTTGTAGCGATACTAGTTTTTTTGTGGAGATGTGAGTTCAGGTCTCTATAGCAAAAGTGATATTACGTGAAAAAAACCAAATTTGTCAGCTGAGTTCAATTAGTAGACACAAGCTGTGTTTGCCAAAACTGGTTCGACCGAACTCTCTCATGCCTTTCAAATTCTGCATATTATTGTCATCGTTGTTGCTGTTGTAAATATAATTAGCATATCATTATATTATTGTGGATCAAAATATTATGAAATATTTTAACTGAGTAATATTTTGTAACTGGCAGCAATTTTGGTAATTATAGTTTTATTTGCTCAGGTGAAAAGAAAGTAAGTAGGCTAGGTCAACTAAAGATTTACTGTAAGTGTTCTCTACCGAGGGTCATATGTCGGGGGAAATTGTTGCTCTATACTAGCAATTGTAATTATATTTCACCGTCTTCACAAAAATTTCTTTTCATGCTTGCATATTCGGGTGTTAACGTAGTTTATTAAAGGTGCTCATGGCAAATGATTGTGCAACTCTATGGATAAGAATACTCATTGAACTTTTCTAATTGTTATGATCATGACTTAATATATCACTCTGATTGGTTTGTCTAAAGAGTTGTAAAAGCCCCAGTTAGTTCTATGGATTATATATTTCACACTTGCATTCTATGCCTGTTTTATCTATTGCTCTTATTATCATCTAGGTCTAGGGTTGATATCTATGGTTTTAGGCATATATACTTTTCTAATTCTATGGTAGCCAATTTTGCGCCCTACTGCATATCAAAACATCTGTGGCTCATTACGCTTATGGTTATTGCACATATAACTTCTATTCTCTATTGTGGTTACCTCTATGACTTATTGCAAGCTTCAGTAGCTGTCTGCTCTCTATAATCTCAGCCAATTTTTAGGCTCGCGTGTTCACTTATTTGATTGGCCAAGAGGTGACAACATCTAACAAGGCTCATGTGGAGTGGATGGCTTGCGCTAACAAAGGTAAAGCTGCCTTGAAATTAAAGTTAACTCGAAGTTAAGTCTATGAAAATTCCTCATTTTGTTGATTTTAAGTATAGTGTACATAAAAGCGAATGTTTACTGCACCCTCACATGACCGATAATGTAACATACACTTCATGCATACTTACACTGTAACTTACGCTACTTGCATACTCATACTGTAACTTGTATTACCTGCATTTTTATATTGTAACTTACACTATTTGTGTACTTATATTGTAATTTACACTACTTGTGTACTTCTACTGTAACTTACACTACTTGCATACTTACACTGTAACTTGAATTGAGGGCATGCTTACCGTTCTTTCCCAGTTTAACTAGGCAATGCCACTAAAAATGAACTTACACACAATTTTAGTAGATTTTATCAGAAAGTATCGGTATTCTTATATCATATACAAATGTTTTTGATGTTTGAGGTGATCTGACTGTCAGGATGTTTCAATATAAAAATCTGCGAAACTTGTTCACAGTTAAAATGCTCAAATCAAGCAAAAGTGTGATTACGGAGTCTACAGTTGCAAAGAGATCGACAGAATAGAGACGCATAACGCTGCAACGTGAATGCAATAGCTGATTTCAACTATCGCAACAATAGCAACTAGTGATGTAGTTTCACACGTATTTTTCTTCTGAGCGATTTAAAAGCAATCAAGTTTTGTCGAATTTATCTTGAAACCCCAGGGCTGATACTCTGAAAGAAACACCCACCTGGATAGGCCCAGACTTGGATATTGTACCCCCAATCACCTGGTTGGTCAATTGGAATTTGGATAATGTACCCCCAATCACCTGGTTGGTCAATTTGAAATACACCCCCTAAACACTGGGAGTTCCCTAGAGGGCCCCAGGTTCCAGGCTGCGCTAAACATCTAATATGATTCATGTATTAATAAAGCAGAAACAAGCTACAAACAAAATTCCCAATTTTATTTAATTACGTTTTTATTTCGGATTTTTTGTTGGTTTAGTATTGCAAAAACGATCGTTTTTCTTCTGAAGACGGCTTATTTTTTGTTGCTAACATAGACCAATATATTGTAGTTTACTATTGGTAAAAAATTAAACAAAAAAAAGACAATTAGATAACCATAAATCAATTTATAAAAACCGTTCGTGTGGTGACATAATAGTCGCTCTGTTTACTAGTGTCAGTATCGCAAAACGACAAAAATGTTGCTATGCCTGCAAAAGGGTTAATAAAACTTATTCCAAACACAAACTATCAGATCATCATTTCATTTACAAAAGAAAACATAATAACACCAATAAAAGAAATATCATATCATTCATTCTGAGTATATTGCTAAAGGGTTGCTAAGATGATGCAGTGTCGACTGTCTCTTTTCCCTTCCTTTTCCGTCAGCAAGCATGCAAATTTTAATGCAATCTGCATTAAAATGAAGACTGTGGAATTTTGGTGCAATTTATCGGTATTACTTTGGCTGAATAAAACCTTAATGAGCATGGGCCCTTTTACTGGCTTGGTTGTGGAAACCCCCCTAAAGTAGCAAATTCACTGACAGTGCCCCATGGTCTGAAAACCCCCCCTAAAACGTGATTTTGGGCCGAACCTAATGGGCCTTTTGAGGGGGAGTATCAGCCCTGGGCTTGAAACATCCTAGCAATCAGATCACCTCAAACATAAAAAACAATCGTAATTGATAAAAAACTGCCGATACTTTCTGATAAAATTCACCAGAATTTAATTAAGTGCATCTATAAGCTAGTAAATGCTTTTCAAAGCTGTTTCCATTATTTACTGGTTTAAAAAATTACTACCATTCAATTTGTGTCCACGACGACCGCTTCAAAACTGAAAGTTACACTACCCATCTGTTATATTGAAGGACAGCTCAATATCAGATTGAATATTATCATTCAATTAACCTTCTGGAAAGCATAAATGAAAATTTTAAAAATTTACAACATGACTTTTTAAAAAAATTTACCAAAGTTTCAATCAGTGAGAAAAGATTACACAATGTTTGTTTCTTATTCCTTCTGCAACATATTACATATTACAACATATTACAATAAAACAGAATATAAGTTTTGAAGGATAATGTTTTTTATTTATGATCACCGCATAACTAGCTTTGTTTGTTTGGAAAAACCTGGTAGGCCTGCTACGCACTTCAATATTTGCAGTTCAACTTTTACCAATTTACCGCCATAATACAGTTGTGGTTATCAATCATGGTGGTAATTTGTGGTAATAAGTTGTGGTTATCAATCAATCAATCAATCGAGGGGTGAAATGGTGAAAAACTGAACTTGTCTCTGGACACTATACAAAGTTTAGAGCTGAAGTCACTGAAGGAAGTCGCTGGATTATTTTTCCTATAAAATCGAGAGCTTTTGAAGTTGAAGCAGTTGAAAGAGTTGAAGCTGCCGTCTGATTGTAGGCTACTTCTACCACATCGGCACAATGGCTGACGTGCATGACTACGTGCAAGACTACGTG
The DNA here is from genome assembly GCF_963576615.1 of Watersipora subatra. NCBI lineage: Eukaryota > Metazoa > Bryozoa > Gymnolaemata > Cheilostomatida > Watersiporidae > Watersipora > Watersipora subatra. The sequence goes on from NC_088708.1 coordinate 51,034,243, forward strand.
AGGCTTATGGCCAGGCCTCTGGTAGTACACAACTCCCAACATTACACTTGGACAGGGGTTCATGTCAACTCACCGGTCAGTTCAAATCTTATATTGACGTAGCCTCGGTTTACGTGCATGAACTAACTCTTGCTATATATGTTCCCTAAAAGTAAAGCAACATTTTCAGTGTATGTAATTCAGTATTTTAATACTTCTGGTTCTCTAATGTCTGCCCCAACATTGGTTGATTCCGTCAGTGTATCTTTTTATTATATTTCTCTTGAAAATGTTTAACCTCGGCTGACTTCGCTGCTGATCGCATCAGAGGTAAAAATGAGGAGGTTAACATTGCGGGCTCAATATACATGTACATTCTGCAATGTTTTGTAACTGACATTTCTTTCCAAAAAATTTTTAACATGACTTCTGATTTTATTAATTGAAGTCATAAATGATCGCTAGAATTACTGTGTTGTTTTCGAGTACTTTCAGCCTGACATAATATTTGAAAGATGATTGCCAACAGGTATTACAGGAAGTTAGATACAACTCAAAAATCTGTTAAGATAGTCTTATGCATAAAGTTGCTATTTTTAGTTGGCCAATGAAAGCAATCCTCAGAACTCCCGAGCTCAGTCAAAAGACTGGACTCGGTTGCCTACGGACGTTAGTATCGATATATTACTCGCTTCGCTTCATCACTTGACTGCTTCATATGCTTTGCTCTGTTTCACTCTATGTAACTGTTTCACTCTATGTAACTGTTTCACTCTATATAACTGCACAACACACAGTTCACCTTTTTCACTTGTCTGATGCACTCTGTTTCACAGTTTCAGTGAACCAGCATGCTAGTAAATAGATTGGTTGTGATGAAAATAAAGGATGCATGAGCGCTGCGTATATATTTTATTGGTTGCTTGATGGGTAATAGTAACAGGGGCGGCTTTGTCTCACTCAAATTTTATTTTGCTCGTCAGAATCTTGCACTGTAAACCTATTTTCTGGCAATATCATTAGCTGTGACATGATCGTGCTATGTGATAATACTGTGTTATACGCCATTGTCATGATATGAGAATCTGTCACCACATGATATGACATTATTGTGCTATGTGTCATTCTCACGTTTTATGACATTATCATGCCCATAGCATCACATCATTGGGCCTTTTCCTGCTATGTGACATCACTTCATGCGACATTTTCCTGCTATGTGACATCACTTCATGCGACATTTTCATGCTATGTGACATCACTTCATGCGACATTTTCATGCTATGTGACATCACTTCATGCGACATTTTCCTGTTATGTGACATCACTTCATGCGACATTTTCATGCTATATGACATCACGCCGTGTGACATTACCTTGCTGTACTATTGTCATGTCACATGACATTATCACGTCATATAGCTTGACTCTGTCACATCTAAGTGTTTAGGTAATTCATATACAACGCTGTACTTCTGTCATTGCCTGATCTCTAAACTGTATGTTTAGCATGTCGTATTATTGGCTGGTTTTATCAGTGCACAATGAGTGTTTTTAAATGTTACCGGCCATATATATATACTGAACATTTTTCAAAGAAAGAAGCGACATTATGTTGCTTCTGTGTAGCAGCTGGGTAGTCAGCTTTCTTCACTAGCTGTTAAGACATCTTGAAGGCTAGTGTTATAGTTCATAGTATACAGCAATTATCATTAGTTAGCTCATGCCAGTTTTTTTCTTGCTGTCAGGGCTGTAAACCTATGAGCAGAGGTCTCATTTTGTGATGGCCATGGTGAAATTTATTGATTATATATGTTAGGGTAGTTCTTCGTCTAAATATTGTCTCTGGAGAGTTTTATTAGACAATTTTTTACACTTGAAACATCCGCGGGGGAATGACCGCATTCTCAGCTTGCAGAACAAGTCATCACGCTAATAAATGCACTCATTCTTTCTATTTTAGGCTGCCAAGCCGATGCTAACAATATCTGTCGCTGTTCCTGTCTATGATCTCAGGGAGAATGAGGTAATTATTAAGATATTCTTCAACTGGGGCATCACTTCAAGCTAGTCATCTCTGTTATAGCCTGAGGTCTTCTATGTGAAGAGATGCTTTGTTTTTTCACCAAACTTTGGTCTTTATTAATATTTCAATCAACAGAAACTATTATATATCACAAAAGTACCAGAATAAAAATGTAGCATCATTACACAATGGACAGGATTTCAATGGCTGATACAACCTTCATGACTACAGCCTGCTCTTTACAGCATACAGATGGATATTAGTATTACTTTACTTTGCTTTTACATTTTAATAAAAGTTCTATATGATAGATTTTTTAACTGATTACAAAATTAAAATATTTACCAAGTTGTTTAGTAGTCCCTTATTAGCTATGAACATCAGCCATATTAAGCAACTTCTGATTTACCTGATTTTAAGTTAGTAAACTAAGCTGATGCTAGACTGCTAGAGTGTTGAGAATAGTAATAGAGATGATAAGAGTAATAATAACTATAGCATGCGTGTTGTAATAATGTTGGTGATAGAAGGAAATCACAAATATTATGTTGTTTACTTGCAGAGAAATAATGGCACCCTACTTGGTGTCGCTGGAGTCGATGTAGACTTGGATGAAGTGTTGAGTTTCATACCCAAAGAAAAAGTAAGTTTTTTATTTTACATTTTTAAATTATATTAGTTTTCATTTATTAATCTGTATATGGTTTTGACAAGGAAGATTTTCAGGCTACTTTGAAATGGAGCTGGATATTGCTTGCCGCAATTTTTCTTAACACCATAAGCCATAATTATAAAGGTCACATTTAGAAATGTATCGCAACAAATTAATTCCAGATTATTTGAAACAAGTATTATTGTCTGCAACGAACAATATATTTATATTTTATTATTTATTCTGGGAGTTTTGACCTCATAGCTTACAAGCTCACATAGAAGCACATGTTCACTCAAACATCACATGACTGATAATGAATTTACATTGCTTGTGCACTTACGCTGTAACTTACACTGTAACTTATACTGCTTGCGCACTTACACTGTCATTTACATTACTCGCATACTTACATTGTAACTTATACTGCTTGGCTTTAGCAAAAAGAGGTGTACAAGCTTATGTCTGTTTATTGTGCGTATACAACCAAAATTTATTCTTTGACAGCTCGGGATTTTAGGCTATGCATTTATCATCAACAACAATGGCTTCGTGGTGTGGCACCCAGACTTCACTCCTTGGGTATGTTACTTTAATAATTACTAAATTGATAACTTTGGTATTAAAAATAACATTATTAATAATAATAATGTTTTTTTTTTAATTTAATAAAAAGCCTCACATTTAAATTCAGAGAAATCCTTAATATGATGATGCCATGAAGGAAAACCTAAGACAAGTGAATTATCACCTTGTTGCATACACATTTTGTAGATGAAATAACAGAACACAAAGCCCTATTTCAGCCATTGTATTATTTTAGCGAAGAAAATTGAATCTAATGATTTACTCTCTTTTTTATATATTTGTCGCTTTTCACTTGTGACTTCATGCTAAGGTTGTTATCGTAAGCTTTCTCTTGCAAAACCAGTCGCAATTTATTTTCTGATTTTATCATGATATTTCATTCAGGTCGGAGAATGTAAGACAGTCTGCAATATCCTGGCGAAGGTAAGTTTGCTTTTTACTCAGTCTAAAGATTAGTTGGTGCTCAGTCTAAAGTATAGTTGGTGCTCAGTCGAAATTATAGTTGGGCTCAGTCTCGAGTATAGCCTGTGCTCAGTCTAGAGTATAGCCTGTGCTCAATCTAAAGTATGATGCTGTCATTCATTTTAAAGTGATCGTATGTAGTAACGATGTTTGCTGATGAAAACACTGCAGCAAGTAAGACTAAAGCGTGAAATATCAAAGAGAGGTATCTGGTCTTCGCTCTAAGCAATTAGCAGATTCACGAGTCTGTTCTTGAAACTCCAATTGAAAGCTTGTTACTGAAGGTTGACTCAATTATTACAGAACAACCCATCCTTTGCACCGAACATGCCTAGAAGTAACTATAAAAACATAGATCTACTCTATCTAGAGCAAGAGGAGGATCTTTCACAAGGAAAAATAGAGATGGTAAGCTTTGGCAATTATAGAACAGACAACTCCAATTTTATAAACACCACAGAGTTCATTATCTAAACCTGCTACATTAAAAACTCTGATCTTGTACTCTTGAAGCCGTCGCAATCAATTTAAATGCTTCGTGAAAGATTGCCTTGGGCGGGTCTTGAACCCGTGACCTCCAGCTTGTACTGTGTATATTTTTATGATAAACTTTGCTATTCGGTTAGGTTTTACATGTGTAATATTGTACTTGATGGAGAAGCAAGATGGTGCGATTTATGTAAGTACGTCTGCTTTTAAATAATTTTGTTAATCTCAAGGAATTGCTGGAAGCAAAGGATGGTATAATTATACACAGATTACAAATCAGTGTTTGTACATTCAAAGGACTGCATATTTTTATTTTAAATAATTTTTTCCATTCAAGCCCAACTTTCGTCAGTTATTTTGATAGCTTCTCAAGCTGGTTACTGTTTATGCATGTGACAAAAACAGATATTTCTATCCAAATCGGAAACTAGAGTAGCAAAATTTGACAATATTAATTTATGTAGCATTTAAAATGCTTTTATGTATTTATTTACCTTATGATGTAACATTATTATGTAACTTGGAAAATTAATTGCTCAAACTTTACAATGTTGTATTTATCATCGAAATCAACATTAATACCCCCATCGCCACACCGTCTATTATTCTTGTTTCTCTTTTACAGCTTCGTCGATTTATGATTCAAAGAGCCAGTGGAAATATTAAAGCTCGTGTAAAAAAATATTATAATAAAAATACCAAAAAGCTATATATACAATCTCAAACTTACTACTATGCACCTATACCCAATACACCCTACAGGTATGTTATATTCTGCACTCACCAAATGCTTATATTTCATATACATATTCTACTTTAGATAGTAAATTTCCTTCATAGACCTACTCAGCATCGCTATGAGACTACTTTTTTGTAGCTTGGCAATTGCCCGGGTGGAGCCAATGGACAGCCGCATTGTACACGCTGACTTGACTTTCGACCCGCAGGCATTCTCTTGGTGTCCAGAGGTGCTTCCAGACTGGTGAGTCACAGTCTTCTTTCTCCAGCCAATTAAAATTATTAAAAGTTAAATTTAATTAAAAATTATTATTAATTTTAGTTAAATTAAAAAAAGTGAAATGTTTTCAGATTTTATATAGCTATGTTTTTGTAAACAATACATCAAGTGTGATATCAGCTCAGTTGAATACCAAGAATAGCACTAAAAGTAAAAGTATTAATTTTAGTTTTATTTAATTATTATAAAACTTTATTATTATACATGAATGACTAATCTAACAAAAGCCACCTGAGAAGTGAGTCAAATTGATACTGCAAGTCACCAGTGATAGCCATCGCAGTCTTCCTTTTTAGGACATACTGTGAGAACGAGAAGGAATTAATGCAATCAGCTAACCCCATGGAGCGATTGAAGGAGGCGCTGAAAAATAGCTCCTGTGATCAAGTTTTGGCACAAAGTGTTCTCTTTGATGTGGAAGTAACCCGAGGGATGCCAGCTGCCTGGTTGAATGATCTAGCATTGAGGTCAGCTCTCATAACTTCTTAGCTATAGTAAAAACATGTCTGAATCGTTAGTTGGTTAGATTTGAAACTTTCACTTGCAAGTTTGTGGTTTTTATCCGACTTGCTTGCAATCTTTGCTGCTTTTACATGTACTGTTAGCAATGATATCACTACACATGTAGTGAAATATTGTATCATTGGTATCACTACACATGTAGTGATACCAATGATATACAGCCCCCACGGGGGGGGGGGGGGGCTGCATATCATCGGTGTTAGGGAGTTTATAAAGATTCAGAATGGCCAAAAATGCATAAAAAATTGATGCACTTTTTCCAATCAGCTGTTTTATTTCATCACAGATGCAAGCAAAGTAATATTTTTAGTTGTTTTATTTTTTGTTAAAAAATGACACAGACCTAATACATATTTAGTCAACTTGACACTGCATTTTTCCATCAAAGATATTGAAACCGGGCTTGGAATTTTTTAGGTTTGTCTTACATCACTGGAATCACTGGAATCACTGGAATTGAGTTTAGTACTTCAATTCCTATTTAAATTCCAAAAAGGTTTAAATCTACAAATCTGTGGCAAATATATTTAAATAATTGTTGTTATACTAAATTTTAGTCATTAAATGCATAACACGTGACAAAGATTCACAGTTCATACCTTAGTGATGCATTGCTTCACTTTTAATTTGAAAACATAAATCATATTCTGCATTCTTCAAGAACCAAATTAGTAGGCCCCCCCCCCCCTATATACCGTTAAAGCTGTACAAAGAGCATAATCTTCGTCTATATAAATTTAAAAGTTTGTCGTCATCTGTTCGAATGTCTGCGTATCCAGTTATAGCTATTGGAATCTTGGAATAAAAAGCTCGCTGTGATCCCAAGTTTTAATCCACGCGTTTAACCACTGAGCTAAACAGTCCTTAGCATTCTAAAGCTGTTATCATATATTGTATACCTCATGCACCCACACGCCGTTCAAAATTTCACGCCAAACGTGCACTTTTGATTATTCTTTAAAATTGATTAAAAACTATTTTTTACTACTATAACCAATGTGTTTAATTTGTAATTTTTAAATATGCCGTTTCAATTTCAAATCTGCGTTACACTTCCATTTCCGGTTCTTCCCAAGCTTCAATTGCTGAATCAGTAAAGGCCATGCAGACTTTTCATGAAGACAGTCGTATTATCTTGAGTAGGAATAGCCTTTACATTCTCTCTATGTTTGGTCAGACAAAGTACCAGACAAAGACTGTCCGATATCTAATTCTTACACTTGTACCAGTATCGAGAGGTACCAGTATCGTCGTATTCAAAGTTTTGATGGATAGCTCCTGCTGGAACAGCAACTTTTTTATGCACACACACTTCTATGTACAAATTGCTGCTATTAATTCAACATCTTCAGAATTTTTATTTTGTTTTTTCAGTTCGTATTAATTGAATCATTACCAAATCATCCTTTATTGTAATCGTAGCAAAACGGACTTAATTTAGCTATCACTTGCTGATTATTTCACATTTACATGTAAACCCTTTTATAGTTGTTTCATTCTAATTTTTAATTTATTTGACCTGCACCAAACTTTTTCCTCGTGATATGAAGTTTGAAAGTTAGTTGTTAGACAAAGTTTGAAAACCTTTGCAATTGTTTTATTTTTTCTCTTAGTTTTTTTTAACTGCACAAAACACTTTTCTTAAATATGAAATTTAAAAGTCAGAATAGTAACTGCTGTTATATGTTAAATAAAAATATTTTTTCTTTGCAAAGATTTTGATTACCCAGGCAACGCTGGGGATTCACCTAGTATATCTTAATGTTTGTCCGTCTGTCCGTACAGCTAAAGCAATAGAATTCTAAGAATGAGAATTCCACTGTGAACCAGGTTTGAACTCACAACCTCCAGTTCTGCAGACATCTATTTATCTAATACATTACACTGTCCGACTTGTTACACCATGGAATAAATTTAGCACATATACTTGTAATACATGCCAATCTTTTATGGCTTCATGTTAAACAGTGCAGCTAGTTTTATGTGTAAAGCCATACCAGAAGAAAAATCCATGGTGCCTCACTAAAAGGATAATGCATGCCCAAAAGTGAAGAAAAACGTTTAAACTCATATAGCTAACAAGACTATTGCAATCAGTATGAATCTGTAGTAGGCACCGCAGCCTGTATGGTATGTATTACACAGAAATAAACACAGTAACATAAATAGCACAGTTGACAGAAGTATACCTGTAGATCTGTAGTAGGCACTGCAGTTGGTACCGTATGAATTACACAGAAATAAACACAGTAAACATAAATAGCACAATTGACAGAAATAAACAAACGCCTTCATTTAAAAGTTAGAATGGTAAATGTTGAATATGTTGATTAAAAATAAATTTTCTGCACAAAAACCTTTTTTATTACCCATGCAACACCGGGCATTCACCTAGTATATACATTGTATATACCGTATATATATTGTATCTCAGTGCTTGTCTGAGACTAGCTTAAGTTACTAGCTTAAGTTACTAGCTTAAGCTACCCAAATTCATTGGATAATTATTTTATTGTCCGGGCATTTAGTAGTTTTACCATTTGTAGTGTTCACAATAAATAAATAAAAATCAAACTGTTTGGAATAAACGAGAGATATATGTACCTGGATCTCACAACTCGGTGTATTTTGTGATTTTCTAGCTCGGAAGAGCCAGACAGGTACTATTCATTGTGATTCAAATATCTGCATTTAGATGTACTCGCATGCAAACGTATTCATTGTCTAAGCTAGCTAGGGCTGTATGGTTACATGAAATTCGCAGTCTCTACAATGTTGTGCGTAGACAGTCTTTTGTAGACCTTCTTTTTGTTATTGTCTGCTCTCTTCTTTAGTTTGCCATATTTTGTTTTATTTCGCTCGATGGTCATTTTAGTAGCTTCATTTTCCTCTCATACTCTGCACATACATGATAGTTTTTATGAAATAAAAAAGTGTAAAAATTAGTTTATAGAATGTTTTGTAATCATATTTGGTCATCTTATAGGTATTTTTTGAAGATCAGGCAGCACCAAAATTGGTTTAAACATTTGCTTTAATGGAGTTCTCAAGACTGCTGATTAGCTTCTGTTAGTTGATGAATTGAATTCGTTGAATTGAGTTTAACAGACCAGCTTGTACAGTGTACAAGATCCAATTTTAAGCAAACCCAGTTGGTCACATGTGGATACAACTTAATTATATTTTCTGCTCCCAATTTGACTAACTTCTGCTACATATTGATTTATAATTTATATTAAAATGGTGTGAGTTTGATGAAAATAATAAAAATTGCACAAATAATAATATTTTTCCACAAAAGATATTTTCATCATTTAGCTGCTATTGGAGCATTCATACATCGCCTCAAAATTTCCAAATCGCTCGCTAAGGCGGCTATTACCTGTTACCAATTTAATTTTCTTCATGTCTAAATGACTTACTAAAAGTTTATTTAAAGCAAAAATTAAGCTACATTATCTATACATATTTTATATAGTAGACTAATACTGTACAGTGCTCAGATTCTTAGCTTAATCTGTAATACACTATCCAAAAGCATGTTATAGCCATGGGAAACCATTTTACAAATGTTTCAAATGGTAATGAGTATAAATTACATTAACAAAAATATAAATAGTTATTAAAATTCTACTTGTAATGACTTCAGTAACTAAAACAACCTTTCTACCAAAGAAACATCTTCATTCAAGTTCTTAATTATTTTTGCTACTAAAAATATAAATGAAGACTTATATAAATAGAAAGAGTAATTTGGTAGTCTAATGTAACCGAGACAGAGCATTGCTACTGACTTTAAGATTGGCCGGCTATAAAATATTATATTATCTGATTATTATCAGATAATTCTATATTCATACCCCTACAGCGATGAACGATTCTAAATTTTTTAGGTCATGCGAAGGCCTAGTAGGTCAACAGAAGAACACTTGTGACTTACATAATAGAGTAACGACAGGCAAGAAAATGCTCGAAGTCGACCTGAAAGTTTTGGGAACAAGATCGGGAGTGACGAGGTAAACAACAGTCAGTCTTTATGTGCTCTGGTGAATGTGTTAGGAAATCTGTATTGTATTTTAGTATGTTTTCTCTCAAAATTTTTATAAAGCATTCAACTTTATTACAATATTAGAAGTTTATTAATCACAGGCTATCTATTTCTGCTGCTTGGGCAGAAAGATTTTTGTTTGTGATTAAAATAGTGATTGTCCTTTTTGTGGTATTTCCAAGTGTTTTTTCATGTGTTTTTTAATTTTTTGGTAACGTTTTCATGCCTATCAAATACTTGCGTAACTTACTGAAATGTTTAGTGAGTTTTTGTCTACAACTATTTTTCCAACTAAGCAACTCCTAGAGAGTTATCAGAAATTTTCTGCCTAATTGAAAATAACACGGGTTGCTGCTCATAGGTAGCTGACATAGTGCGGATTATATAAGACTTACATAGTGCTAAACAAGTGGGAGCTTAGGCTAGCTAATATTTTAGCTTGTTTCAGCGTTTCTAGAACAAGTGGAAGCAAATATGAAGAAGTCCGTTTGCTCAATGAGATGGTATTAATGAAGAATTGATTAGAATTAATAATTGCTGTATAACAACCATTATTCATTCAAAGCTTTAGTTTGCAGCACAGAAAATGAATAATACATTTCATTGGAAATATTAACGCTTTGTGATCAAGCGACCCACAATATGATACGATAGAAAAATAATATAAATAATAACAGTAAGCCGCAAAACAATAAAATCTATAAAATTCACGATAGCTTATGAATATACACTAGCGGTATCTAAGGGGCTTTGAGTAGTTCTAAATCTGATACAACCACAAATCCAACTCAATCATAGATTGGTAAAGAAGCAATTCTTTCAGGCTCTGCAATCCTAATACTACTTAACAATTTGATGCCATACCTGATAGTTTGGCTGCTTCGTCTGTAGTAACAAATCAGTTTAAGTTTTAGTAACAAAGTTTAAACAGTTAATATTATATACTTGCGACTAATATTAATTTTCTACTTTGTCAGATTTCGACTGTTGAAACTGTATGCTAATATCGAAGGCGGCTCATTTTACCTGCAAGACTTGCTGCCCTTCACAATGTTATATATATATATCAATGTTTTACAGTATCTATAAAATATAAAATAAACTAGCTGTAGGAGATGTATAAAGCAAATCTCATTTTAAGGCTCCAGATAAGCTTTTAGCTAGAAACTAACTCTGTAGTGTCAAGCTTTGTCTAGCTACCTATAACCTTTCTAGGGTACTAGAAATAGCTATTTCATTTCCATTTTATTCTGGGCATAGTTTACGCAGGTTTCAAAATTCTGTGTAAAATAAGCCCAAAATATTTGTATTTATTCTTCCATATATGACAAACACCGCTTTCTATTTCGTGACACCAACATATTACATACACAATCGTACGTTTCAGTTTATGAACTTTCTGTTACTACAACAACCTTCAATTCACTATCCCAACTCCTCTGCAATACTATTAGATTACCAACTTTTAAAACATTTTTACTCAACTCACTCAATAATTCCGGATTTCTATTTTTTAATTTTATTTCTTTTTTGTGGCATCAAATGAAAAAAATAATTTTGTTGATGATAACCAACGCCAACTAAAAGTTATACAGACATACATACGTACATACGTACATATGTACATAGGTGCATACGTACATACATATGTACATATGTACATACGTACATACGTACGTACATACGTACATAGGTACATAGGTGCATACGTACATACATACGTACATACATATGTACATACGTACGTACATACGTACATACACACCATTATAAGCTCTATTCTATCATAAGCATTTCCTGTAGAGCTTTGTGTTGTTCTACAACATCTGGTTACACATAGGACAGCAAAAAGTAATGACTTTTATTTCAGATATCACACTGGTGCATCTGAGTTTGATGAGGAAGGAACATGCAATATGATACAGAAATCATCTGTTTCTAATTTAAATGCTGACTACTTCATGAGGGCTGCCACAGCAGTTGCCCAAAAGAATATTTGGATATTCGATGTACAGCCATCGGAGACCAACAGTGAAGGAGGTAAGGCTGTACATTCTGTATTTACAGATGCATTCATCCACTGTTATCCGTTGTTGCAGATAAAAATTTTATTTTCTAGCTGAAAATATATAATGAACAACATAAGTTTTATTTAATTTTATATAAGTATTTGAGCTCATTTAAAATCAAAGAGCAACTATTGTTGATTAAGAGTTGTCACTTTGTCACTCAGGTCAAAGTGCAAATAGCTATTAGAATTGGTGCTCATACATTGGAAAAAAATTATCTTTTGGATGAAGGTTTTCTATAGCTAAGGAACGAATTGTCACTATTTGCGCATCATATTGCTAGTGGCTCAAATGTGCATGAACATTGCCACAATACAGGTGTATACGTAGCACATTGCCACAATACAGGTGTATACATAGCACATTGCCACAATACAGGTGTATACGTAGCACATTGCCACAATACAGGTGTTTACATAGCACATTGCCACAATACAGGTGTATACGTAGCACATTGCCACAATACAGGTGTATACATAGCACATTGCCACAATACAGGTGTATACGTAGCACATTGCCACAATACAGGTGTATACATAGCACATTGCCACAATACAGGTGTATACGTAGCACATTGCCACAATACAGGTGTATACATAGTACATTGCCACAATACAGGTGTATACGTAGCACATTGCCACAATACAGGTGTATACGTAGCACATTGCCACAATACAGGTGTATACGTAGCACATTGCCACAATACAGGTGTATACGTAGCACATTGCCACAATACAGGTGTATACGTAGCACATTGCCACAATACAGGTGTATACGTAGCACATTGCCACAATACAGGTGTATACGTAGCACATTGCCACAATACAGGTGTATACGTAGCACATTGCCACAATACAGGTGTATACGTAGCACATTGCCACAATACAGGTGTATACGTAGCACATTGCCACAATACAGGTGTATACGTAGCACATTGCCACAATACAGGTGTATACGTAGCACATTGCCACAATACAGGTGTATACGTAGCACATTGCCACAATACAGGTGTATACGTAGCACATTGCCACAATACAGGTGTATACGTAGCACATTGCCACAATACAGGTGTATACATAGCACATTGTCACAATACAGGTGTAATCGTAGCACATTGCCACAATACAGGTGTATACGTAGCACATTGCCACAATACAGGTGTATAGGTTTGTCTAAGGAGCAAAAGGGCTGGTCACCACTAGACTTTACCTGGGCTTTGATTTCGCCAAAGCAACATTTTAATATTTTTATCAGTGCTTTAAAGTTTAATTCATATGGGAATAAATAGTGCATGTTTGCTCATAGGAGGCAGTTTGTTTCAGAAAATTATCAGCATATCAAATCAAATTACCTACATGTAAGTATACTTTGACAGTATTTTGCCAGCAAATTCAATTTATGGCGCTCTCTATTCATTGCACTGTATTGCAGAGACTTATACAAATGCAACGGTGACTGCAAGCAAGGGAGTTTATATGCAAGACGGTTTGACCATGTATGCAGCTGTTGGCTTGAGCTTCAAGTATGAGAGCCTGTTAGAAATGATGCTCGTCATAACCACCATCTGCAGGCAGCATATAGACTGTCAGGAAATCAACTGCAGTCTGGCGGTGAGTTTATCTTAGCTCATCCTTCCTTTATTCAAAGCTCTCCGAGTTATAAGAGTATTTTGAGCAGTAAACAGTATATCATAGGGTGCAAGTACTGGGGGCCAATTGTGGTGTACAAATTACGGAGTGAACTTGTCAAATTTTACTATGGAAGATGGCATACTATTCACTTGTTTGCTCAACCAAATCATTATTTATTTTGAATATTAAAAACCAGTATAAAACAGCCAGTGACTGTATGAATTAATACTGCACACACGGTATACATTTCATTTAAAAAAAATAAATGTTTAGTGAGCCAAACTGTGTGACCAAAAATAATATATGCAGGGCAAAACTAATAAAGGAGGAATGTTGGAATGCAGAAATACGATCACTTGCTGCTATTTGTCAATTTGCTATCACTTCAACCCAGCCTAGATGATAGGAAGAGCAACTGGTTGTTTACAGTGGCTACTTTTGACTTCAATTGAAACTGTCAAATTGTTTACAAAATCGTCAAGTATAAACGCACCTGCATTGCCTCGAGTAAGCCTACATGATTGGGACTGGCCTTCTGAACAAGCTCCATGCAGAAGGACTAACAATTGTTAGGCAAGACATTTTGGACTATCGTAGTTTAACCAATTACCAGTCAATTACCAATCATTGCATCAAACAAATTCAAAAAGAAAAAAATTCTAAGATTTATTAGTGTTTAAAGAAATTCAGTATTGCCAGAATCATATTTACTATTGTACATCCAGGTGCTTTCTATGCATCACCTGAGGCTTAGATGATGCCACTTTGTATACTTTCGAAGCTATTATACTTTTAGCATTATATAGCTTTTAGTTGGCTAAAATATAGAGAAATTCAACAATGAAAGGAATGAGTCGTCTGCTCCTTTTTATTATGATAAATAAGCAACAAATTGATTGGTCCAACTTCGTTTTTTCACATCACAGCTGAGTGCACCTTCTAAGGTTCATTTTTTACATGTTAATAAGCACCTATTTTACACTTAAGGTGTTCCTAACATTTCAACGCTTTTGTATTTTTAGCTTCAAAAGAGTTGGTAGTACTTGCAGCAGATCTAAGTTCTCTTTAATTTTTTAAAACTCATTATCAAAAAGTATTGATGTTATGAGGGGAATCACTGATAAGAAGTTTGTGGTCCTGATGTTAGTGGTCTTTTATAAACAATTCCACCCCTTCTTACCGAGTAGTTTCATTACAGTAAAAGTGATTTACTGTGAAGCAAAACATCAAAACTCTGAAAATGATGTTTTAATTGGCTTAACTATTGATACAGAGTTGATTGGGAATATTGATGAGCTTGGTGGAAGTTTCTAACCGGTATGTTGGTTTACAGGATGTAGACTGCTTCTTGCTAGATGAGAACGCGTATGTGATAGTATCCGAGGACAGCAGTCATCTCAACAGACCGTTCTCTGACATTGACTACGAAGTGCTTCACGATATGACAGATAAAGGGATGTTCAAAGAGTAAGTCTATGCTACTTCATTTGAAGTAAACTTCAGGCTACAATCTTTGCTTATTTTCGTTACCCGACGTGATGAGAATTTCGCTAAACTCCTGTAAAAGAAGTTGACACTTTTGCAAAACTTATAATAGTTTGTTATACCTCAATAACGCAATAATAATAATAACGCATCATCAACCTTATGACAATCTTGATCATCTAGCTTTAGCTAGCCAATAATCTAGTTGAGCCTGTAACTGCACCAGCGCTTATCTCTTTTTTCTGTCTGTGTCCATGTGTATGCGAGGTACACTCAATAAGCAACAAGATTGTGAATGGTTTTAATTCACGCCAATCTTGATAAAAACTTGAACTTTGTCTGCAAGTAATAGGTTTTATGGGAAATTTTAATTAAGGCAGTAAGTTTTTAGCAATGTAAAAAATTGCAATCAAAAGGGCAAATACAAATCATCTTATATGTGTTTCAATGGGAGACAATTCACGAGTAAAGCCTGTAGTTCATGCAAATTAATAATAATTAACCTCATTCTGAAACTTGTATTGTAGACTTGCCTTTGTTAGGTCACACGGATAAGCAGACCTCCAGTATAACTATGTACAATGTAACGATTTTAAATTGAATCAGAAAATGCATTCCCTTGCAGTCGAATCAGTATTCCCTTAAAAATTACAACAAAAGCTGAGCTGATAACTCCTTAGCTCCAGCTGGTAGAGATGCCCTTAGTCTGCAATTACAGTTTTCATACACTCATCTTGTTACTATGAGGTTTTTTAAAACTCCTACTCCTACTAAACCAATTTTTTTCTACAAACGTATGAGTCAAACATGCTTTTGTTTTTTTTTTGATAATTATTAAACGCATTTTCATGTTAAAACTTAAATTAGACTTTGACCCTGCAAATGTATTTGCAGGCTACATTTTTCTTGTGTCCAATAAAAAGGAATCCATGATGAATTTTTTTTGTATATCTCTTTTTCCTTATGTTATGTATTTATACAAGTAATATCTACACACACTAGTTCATGAGAGTTGTCACACCTTTTCAGTTCATCAGCGATTAACTGACTACTAAGAATAACAATAATAATATTTAGCTTGATGTGGAAGTGCGTGAATAAATTAAACGAACGAAATATCTTGGTGACCTGAGGACCTTGACGAGATTTTGGTTTCCAACAATTGACAATGCGGGAATGTGAATCACAATAATAACAATTATTCTTATAATAATAATTACAATAATAATGAGTAAGACTCTACAGTAGAAGAAAACAATGACAAGCTTCTGGTATTTAGATAAGGCCTGAGCTCATTCACAACCAACCTCAATGACTGTGATTAAAACCACTAATTAATAATAGTAATAATGATATAATAGGCATCCCTGTTTACTGCTGCCGACATCTTTCGAACACTGTTTATTTTAGTAAGTTAACACTTACCTGTATAACTAGTTAATGGTAACAATTTTGTGATGTTAACATTACAGGGTAGCTGTGACTGACTATCAAGCATTATGTACTATATGTAAGCCTCCAGAGGAGTCAAGCTCAGCCACTAGCTTACTAGATGTGAGTCTTTCATCAGTTTCTGTGCTTTAGTATTTCACTCACTGTTTCGTTAGTCAGCTGGTTCTTAATTACGCTGTACAGCTTCAAGTTAACTAAACATTCCACTATTATAGGTGATTTGAAGGTTCACCTATTTACACCAGAGGCTTGTCGTGTTAATTTCATCACTCGTGAATAGACATAGGCAATGGAAAAACCCAATCGTAGCTATGAACAAACGTTATTACATGGTTTTTAATATATTGTTATTGAAGCGAAACGGCCAACAAAAATGGTTATGCATTATTTTATTTATTTTATTATGAAGTAGTGAATATACATTCGTTAACACCAATTGTGCTGCATCACAAAAATGGCTTTGATCCAGTGAATATGGACTGCAGAGGTCTATCGGCTACCTAAGTTTTACTTTCGATTTGTTGTTTATATTTTCAGTTTGTGTCATCTTTGCATTATATGTAATTATTGTTTTCTCTTTTATAGCCTTTCAGATATCTATCAAAGATACTTTGGTGGTATATAACAAAAACAGCCTTGTAAGTATGTTTATGAACTTATAGTACAATTAGGTATTGTACAGTGTACACCCATATAGTACATGTATATGTGCATAGTGTTACTAGTTGATGTCGGACAAGTGCTGTACCATATAAAAGTTGCAATTGAGTTGTTCCGTAAAACCAAAAACACACAAATTAATTGCATGGTTACATCAACTTCACAGTGGTTCAATATTTTACAATTTCTTTGTCCTTTTGAGAAAATCCTTTATTGTCATCTAATTTAAGGAGTAGATACATGTACATGCTCATTATTTTATGTATAACCTTTCATTATAATCGACTGGCTAGAATTTGTATGTATAAGTTTTTATTGGCATTAGTAATAATCAACAAAATTATGTTTTTCATGGCATGTCAAAAAAATTACAAAAAAGACAGAAATTCTGATAACATCGAGCATGGTTTGAATGCAGCCAAACTTTGTTGTTTAGTTATAAAAACAAGTCTAATGGTAAAATTGAGTAACTTACTGTTTCAATCAATACATTTGAATTACTTGATATAAAAACCAAACATTTTCACATGTCAAGCGAATAAAATTATCCGTATTGTATCTGGTATGAGAAATAACAATTTGTTTGTTATGTCAATTGTTTAAAAATGTACCAAGACATTCATTTTGACCAAGATTGGGAAATAAAATCTACGCTGTATTTTTAAATTTAATACTGCTGGCAAGTGCTGGAGCAGATAATTCTCACAGCAATTTATACAGTTAATTTATTACCCTCTGAACCTGTCATGTAGATGAAAGGCATTAATTTTTTGTTGCAGATTTCTTCTAGAATTTAGTATATATGATATATGGCAGAGTCTGTGCTATGCAACAGGTAAGCGCTGCCTATGTAACCTTGCTCCATTTTTTCCTACTGTGAGTAGAGTACATGGTAGTGATTTTGTAAAGTTTTTGAACAAAATAATGGTTGCAAAAGTGATGATGGGAGACAACTCTGGTTATTCGTAGTGTTGATAACTACACATGCGACATCATTCTAGAGTTTATCAGGGTATTTGATAGACTAGGTTCCTTATTCATTCAGCTTCGACTTTTAGCTTTAGGGTTTTATTGATATATGCATTCGTTACTAAAAGCAATGACTAGGTGATGGTCAAGTTAAAGATTTTTTATAGCTAGGGAAAATTTAAAAGCTGATAGAAAATGAGACAGAATTTTATTTTGATTATCTATAACAAATTGCTCATTGTGCATGCAGCCGAGATCCTATCGTCATCATCAAATATTAGCTTTCCTGTGGCACCCAATTCGTCACAGAAATATGTAACTACGGAATTGCACATGGTTCTACACATGCCGGAGTCGTTCTCGTCCTCGTCATCGTCTAGTCAACTTGAAAACTGCCGCTCCTGCAAGGTGCATAGGAACTCTACTATCAACGCAGCAGGAATTGAGACGAATAACTCCTACACAGAGGCTACATTGTAAGCAAGTGTGGCACGCGAACGCGACAAACCAGCTCTTTCAACAATCTCAGTTCATTTGATTTCAACTCCACTTATATTAGTTGACTATCAGTTTCCACCTTTTTTCTTTTCATTTTATGGTCAGCGCTTTATTTTAGACCGACAGTAGTGTTTCCAGCTGATTAATTATCCTTATTATTATTAAAAAAATTAAAAAGTGTGATCAAAAACAAAAAAATCACCTAGTAAAAGAGATTATAATAAGTTCGCCAGACTTCAATCAACTTCTATTACAGATTTAACGAACATTTGAAAAATTGATACAAAAATGTGACTGTTAGACTAAGCTAAATGCTGTTCAGCTGGTAAACTCTACCGTCAGTCAGTGGTGTGACACAGGTGCTCTTAGCTGTCTGTGCCCAGTCAGGGTGGTGTGACGCATGTCCCCGTAACTGTGCTTGACAAATGCTTACATACTGTAGGCCAGGAAACGACGCCAATATCTTACGACACTATGGAACCCACGACTCCTAGTAGCTCGAGTATTATTTTAAATCACTGGCAGAAAGTTAAGAATATGATCTACCTATCTTCATGCCATCAACTCAGTAAACCATTTGTTAGCACAGAATCGGCAGCACCCATTTCTAACCACATCAAAGTATGTGCATGCGCCAATGTTTCAACAAGGTAATTGTATGACGGAACGAAATTTTGTATTCATAAAGTCTTTTCATCAGGACTATCAGGTAGGTATACTTGAATATAAGGCCTACCGGTAACAACCCGCAAACATGAACGGTAAGGTGTGCACAATTCTATGTTGTGTTGCTTATGTTTTTTTGCTTGTTTCACATTTTTATTTTTATTTTAGTCAAGTTTGTTCTTTGATCATATGCTTGTGCGTTCGGCTCTATGTCATTGGTGATTTTTGTCGTTGCTTTATATGTGCCAAGTAGCATAGCCTGAAGATTATGAACAAATAAAATCTTATTTTGTTGGTTTATATATATAGAACAACATAGCTCTATAAGGCTACATTTCCTCGTAATTGATAGATGTAAATGCTAATAGGTTGTGTAGACGAAAGCAAGTGTTAACACATTCAAACCTAGTTGTGTACATGTATGTACAAGCAAGTACTCTGATCCTAGACCGTACTAACAACATTCCATCAACTGTGAAAGTACTTGAGATAGTACAAGTTTTTTTAACTGAATACCATTTTAAAGCTCCAAGCTTATATAAAACGATGAAACAAACAGAAATCAAATGGAGTGAATAGTTCTTATTATACACTCTCTCAAAAAGAGGTGTTTTAGTGGTAACTGAAGAAACAATTATTGCAGTAGACCGAGTTTAATAGATGGTGGATGTTTTACATGAATAGAAAAACAACCAGTTTTGGTGTCAAGTTCTTGTTGCTGAGAAGAAAAAACTTTCTTGTCGTGTCTCTGTTTTGAGCCTTCATTACCAAGAACTTTAATCAGTGTGACTGTGTCATTAGAAAGTAATGTCCTGGCAGCAGCAGTTTGGAATTTCTCAGTCCTTTTAAAATGTCATAAGTATTTTGATGATATCTCAAGAATTAGTGGTTCAATCAATTTAAAACTATACTAAAATTATATTACACCGAATACAGCCAAAGTTTTGTAACTTTACTTTAGCCAAAAGTGGGAAAAAACAAAGCGAATCTACGCAGCAGAATTTTTTCGAGTGTAGGATTTTATAGAAAAACTACACCCCCAATTATCTCAGGTCCAGGCTTAAAAGTGTTAAATGCCCAACACCAAGCTAGACTCTTAGGTAGCCCCTTACAAAATCTTCCATTAAAGAAATGCATAACAGTTTTAGGTCACATGAATGTACCTTGAAATTGATTGGCGTATGCAATTTATTATACAGGCCATTTCGATGCAAAGTTAAGTTTGAAAGTATAAACCCTGTCAAATGACTAGAAATAGAATCAGTTTTTATTTGTGAAAAGCATGATATTTGTTGTGGTTGTCTCAAGTCAATCTTGTTCGTCTATTCCTCTCTCTAGTGTCGACGAAACGCTAAATCGCACTCAAGTCTGTGAGATAAGGAAAGATAAGTATTAACATTATTTTCTCTGGCTTCTGTTCTTTTCCTAATAGTTTTATATGACACCCTTTTTTTATCTTTCTTTCTCTGCACAACACGCTTTCGAAAGAACCACATGATCTGGTTCTCTTCTGCTGAGTTTTCCCATACTTATTTTTAAAAGTTCATTAGCTAGATCAGGCTTTCTTTCATATGCATCACTGCTGGTTGCCATGTGTCTGTGTGCTCCGATGTCAGAGTTTAGCACTTTCATATGCGTCACTGCTTGTTGCCATGTGTGTGTGTGTGCGCTCCGATGTCAGAGTTTAGCACTTTCATATGAGTCACTGCTTGTTTAGCACTACGGCAGCACAAAAAACTCTGCATATTTTTTCAACATTTCATGACACTGATTATT
Source organism: Watersipora subatra (assembly GCF_963576615.1). NCBI lineage: Eukaryota > Metazoa > Bryozoa > Gymnolaemata > Cheilostomatida > Watersiporidae > Watersipora > Watersipora subatra. The sequence continues at coordinate 51,055,233 of NC_088708.1, forward strand.
GCAACTTTTAATCTCAATCAGTCTTTCTTGATTTATTTGATGAGATTTTAAGCTTCAGTTTCCTAATTGTGCTAAAATCATGCAGCATGCAAGTCTAACGCTTTTTAAATGTTTCCAGAGTGAGGCTCAAATTATAGCCTATAATAAACTCAATGCTTTGGATTACATATATGTCTATATGTAAAAAACGAAAACCCGAAAAGCCAAGTTTAGGTTTTTGCTGTATGATTGCATGTATATTGTTTGCAAAATAATTACAGTTTCTATTCCCACCTGATTTAGCATACAACATATTTCTGACCCCACATGAAGTGTGTAAGGATCAGCTTTTATTTGTTGCACTGCTTATGTAACAGCGTCATGCCTTTTAGGAAATGTTTTCTATTAACATAATTTTATAAAGTAAAATAATTGATAGAAACCATTTCACTTCAACTTCACAAAAAAATTTTTCTGTCAGCTACAACCCAAAAAAGGACAACAAATAATTTTTATATTCAGGCCACCAAACGTTGCAGTGTTTTAAGTGAATGTGGCACTTTGTGCTGGAGTCGCATATTTCTCACATGTAGTAGTTCTGTGCTCTATGGGTTTGTGTATCTTTACGGCAACGCTTCTAATTTTTAAAAGTTTTTATGAAGACTGCATGTCTATCGTATGATAGCTGGTACTACACCTGGTCTAATATAGTGTAGTATACTGCAGCTACAGTTCAGTATATTAACTCTCTGCCAAATGTGAAAGTAATAATTAGGTTGCATGTATTGCTTAACTTGGCGCATACATTAGAGGGTGAAGGCAAAAAAGTGCTATTTCTTTATTTCATATGAACTTCAATTTTTCCTTTCCTGCCCCAAGTTTACACTTGGCCACTTATAAAATTTATAAAATCCCACAATACTTTTTCAGCTCAACTATTTCTTATTAAATAACTTATAAACAATTATCTAATAAGAAATATAGTTATACTTCTTATTATATTATATTTAGAAATACAATTATAATTATAATATAATTATTATAGAAAATTAATTATATTTCTTATTGTGTATTATATTAATTATATTTCTTATTATATTATACTTAGAAATATAATTATATTTCTAATTACAATATAATTATCATAGAAAATTAATTATATTTCTTATTTCCACTATTATTATTTTTAATAATATTTATTAAAATATTATTAAAACTAATAAATTAAAATAAATAATATTACATATAATATAATTTATAATTAGTTAAGTTATTGTTTGTCTGGCACAATGCTAGGTACATACATTCCTACTAATATTCTGTAACAATTATTAATAATGTTATTTGGGTGTAGTAACAGTTAATAATAATGTTATTTGGGCGTTAATTTAGTGTTTCTAGTAACAATCCTGAAGTTATGAGCTCTACACTCTAAATTGGTGTAATCAGCTAATATTGAGTTGTGTTCTGTAGAGGGCAATGGTTTGCTTTACAACTTCTACATAAATTAGTCATTTAATCTTTTAATACTTTAATCATATTATGTAATATGTATATTACTATTTAATATGTATCGTGTAATCAGTAAGAGTTCAGCATTATTTTGAACCAAAAATGGCCTTGATAGGATTAAAATTGATCTGTGTATGACAATTTGAACTAATGCATGTAAGGTCCTTGAGAAATGTAAAAATGAGTCTAAACTTTTGTCCAGCACTGTACTTCATCATCAAAAAGTATGAGTACCGTTTAAAATCTGTTTTTCAAACTGATAACAAATTTCTATTTTATAGCATTTGGTTTAAAAAGTATTTTCAGTTTGATATGGTACTGTCACAAATGTTTCAATCTCAGATTGATGTTGACACATTATAATGACTACTATAGTAATATTTGACAATATTATTTGTTGACATGTTTAATTAGCTGAATTGTAAACAGACTCTTTGGTCATTGCCCATTGTTACACGAGTAATTCGAAACTTAATTTCTGTAATTGTTTTATTGAGGTGCTAATGCCACATTATTTTATTACTTTGTGAAAGATCATATTTGGCCCGAAGAGTGACCCATACTAACCTATACCTACTGGTGCTGGAGAGCAGCTGCAGATGTGATGAACAAGATGATGATATCCTTTTCCATCTAGTTACTGCTAGATGCTCTTTTCAACTTTTTTGTCTTCAATATCATCTCCAAAAGGGCTTTTCATAATCTGTCATTAAAGACATAATTTAAAGAAAAGAAACACACAAAAAATGAAACTAGTTGTCGCATTTTTTTCTTTTTTAGAGAAGGAACTTTTTGAGTAACTGATATATTCCAGCATTGACTTAAATGTAATGGTGATGGTATTATAAAGTGTGTCAGTAGAACAGAAAAGTAAGTAGCCTCTTCTTGAATAGTGATGCTCGCTTAAAAAGATTAAATATGTAGGCCTAACGTGCATAAAGCCTGAACCATTTTTATGACCGTAAACGGAGCGCAAGCATTTGTGTAAATAAGTAAGAGGAAGAATGCAGAGACGATTGCACAAATCAGCAATACATGTTAGATATGAGGGGATTGTCTGTACATTATCAACAACTTCAATGTACATTTGTGACATCATGAGACAAAAAGCCTCTCAGAAAAACTTGTGTACCAAAAGTAAAATAGCTGAGAATGAATTGATAATAAAACTAATGCACGGAGTTGCAATTGCAATTCAAAATCAATGTTTTATATACGCTGATCCCAAATAGTGAGACCTTGATAGGTATGGTGATGGGTCACTTTATCCCTATCGCAAAACTCTTTACATTTACGAGTTTGAAGCAAAGGATACAATGAAGTACGGTTCATAACATTACCACCCTTCAATGAAGAAGGGTGCATAGCATTACCACCCTTCAATGAAGGGCAGTATCTCAGTCTTTAAAGCCATCCTTAGATTTTATTCTTCATTGTTATTATAGTAGCTCTGATTGGTTGATTAAAATTTTTATGGCACTCACGGCTGTTCACAATGCTCCTTAACAAATGTGTACAGTCATGTATAGAAGAACATGAGCTAGATGATGGTTGCTCTCAGGATGTGATGAAACGATACAGAGAACCCCCTACAACACAGAACTATGAAAGCTCTCAAAACATACAATATGGCAACAATAATCAACCAATTAAATATGAAGAGGTTTGCAAATTAATTTTACTTGTTTGGTTAAAATTACTTAATAAAAACTAAAAACGCCTTTAGTTCCTGCCTTTAATCGTTAAGTTTTTTTTAAAAATGACTACGCTAATCGGGAGAAGAGGGATGGGAGTGCCGGCATTGAGTATCTACATTTCAATAAAATGTATTTGATTATGTTCATTCTGTCAGTATGTTCTTTTCATTTTAAGTTTTCTCTTAAAAATTCAAGCTTGTGAAAGAGTTATATAAACCAATTTCCACCGCGATCATTTTTAATAAATATTTCATGCATGCATATACCAGCATACTTTGTAAGTATTCAACAAGCACAAGGAAGGGTCTGCTTAATACATTCACTTAGCCATCAACAAGACATCATTTTGTTGAGGGTTACCAATGCCAATAAAAAGCTATACATACCTCTAAATATACCTTATGTATAAATCTCAGTGTTTGCTTGTCTGTTGTTCGTGTGTTCAGTTATGGCGATTTAATCTAAAAATGAGAACCTGCTTCACACTGGCATTGAACTCAAAAACACCTGTTCTACAGACAGGCATGGTATCCAATATGCTACGCTATCCTTGCCATACTATTGAATAATTGTTCACATACTTATTACAACTGCCAATTTATAATGACGATTGGTTAAAATAGCACGCTTCATGCTGAAAATCATGATTGCATGAGAGAACATGACGCACTATTTTTTCTAATGCTGGCCTATGTTATAATAACGGCTCTCATTATAGTAAAGATTTAGACCAGAGTAAGTTATCCAAATTGCAATATATAGATACATGTATATACATAAATGTTTGTTGCTCGTCATTTGTGCATCCAGTGATAAAGTTTTCGGAATGAAAAAAACCCTTCGCACTAAAATTGAACTCAGAAACTCGAGTTCTGCAGACCCTTGTGTTTTGCGCTACGGCAAATGGCCTACTTGCCATACTATGGAATGATTGTGCACATACTTATTACACCCGCCATTCATTAATGTCAACCCACAGTTCACTCTTCAGACCGCTTGAACTAATTTCTTAGAAGGAAAATTTTACTAGAAGAAAAATACGTGCCCAGACTTGCTCAAAATGCTATAAACTATAAACCTAAGTGTCTGTTCATTTGTACTGTTATAACTGTACAAACGAACAGTTATAAATTAGCATTTGTACAGTTGTAACTGTACAAATGATAATTTATACCGATGAAGTTTTAGTAATGAAAAGTCCACTGAGCAGAAGATTTGAACTTGACAACTCCAGTTCTCGAGACATTGAGCTTATCCATTAGACTGAAGCATTCAACTGAGCATTGCTAACAATAACGGTGAAGATATTACATGTACATCAATTAAAATATGCATATGCAACGGTTACCAGCTGGCCTCAGTAGGTGGATGCAAACAAGCTTGTAAACAGTTGCAGGTAATGTAGTGTGAAAGTACTGTAATGTGAAGGTAATGTAGGAGGTAAAGTAATGTAATGTTTATAAACTGTTTTTTTAATACTCATCAACGAAGGGCATTCAGATAGTAAATGTATATAAAGCAAAAACTAAATTAAACTTATGGCACACACAGAAATAAACATACACCTTCATATAAAATTTAGAGCGGTGAATGTTGCATATGTTGATTAAAAATAAATTTTTTGTACAAAAACTTTTTTACTACCCATGCCATGCCTGGCATTCACCTAGTGCCATCATGATTTTTATTTTTTACCATTGTGAGTGACAATAGCTATTAAATTCTATCAAGCATGAGTACTTCTGTTGTAGGATTTGAAGACATGTGCGAACAGTGCAACCATCCTCAAGTATACACCATCTGTGACTCTACTAGTAGCAATTGTGTACTGGATAAACAGGTGATAATAACGCATCCAGTGCATAGATCGGTACACAAAGCATCACACCATTTTCACACACTGTATATAGTGTAAGATTATTTTTCATTGCTTTCATAATTAATGAAAAATGAGTGGCCCCCCAACTTGACTCATTGAACTCAAGTTTAGGGCTGATTTACACTCTAATTTTTTACGTAATCTGAATGTATTATTGTCAATAAGATATAAACTAATTTCATTCTCAGATATTACATAATTTATTTCACCTTGATATTTTGCTTCATTAGAGTATTTGTGTCACGAGTTCTTTTCATTAAATCAATCATAGCAGTGGATCAATCTAGACACGCATATGGAATCTTCCCATTCTGCTATGATTTATGCAATTTCATATAGATATATAGCTTGAAAGAATGGCATCACACGATCTTATTGACTTGTATTTGTTATATAAAATAACAATGCTTGTGCTTTAGACAAATTCTCATCATGATACTTGAACACAAAAATAATGTCATCCTTGTTGACGAATCAAAAAAACCATTCAACCATTACACTAAACAACACTGTCATTGGAAATACAAACTCTACAGAGCCGATAGAATCACAGAGGCCACTTCCATTGGTCTTTTGGCGCCTTTTCTACCAAAGGTTCCCATGGTTGCCAGCTCAGCATCTTTTTTGAAAGTGAAAGCTCTTTGGTTGCCTATGTAAGAATAGTACAATAAGGTATAAGACTGCACTGCGCATAATTGACAACTAAAGTATTTTCATATCACACTATGTGTATATATATATATATATATATATATATATATATATATATAATGGCAATCGATAAAATTTTGGTTCAAGAATATCCTTCACTTGAATTTGAAAAGCTAGATGACAATAACAATTGTTCAACATGTAAAACATTTTGATTAAATTTGTTCATCTTACTGGCAAATAAAAAACACCTCTGCCCTCCATTAACATTCAGCTAAGGAGCCTCACCGACAGAGACATACTCAGTACTAAGGAAAAAAACATCACACTAGAAGCGGTCATTTAGTAATCTCTAATGGAAAGTAATTAGCAAACCTGCGAGATGAGTTCTTCTATTTGTCCACCTCCAATCTTGCTTTCTATGACACTGACATCTTTTTCCTACAAAGATTTTTGGTAACACATTTCATACTATATAAAAAAAACATCTGTTTTTTAAACAGATAATAGATACTTAGTAAACTACAATAATAGGTTACCTACTTGATTAACAATGGCCTGTCTAGTATTGACAATAGCTTCCGTGTGAACTCGATATGCTGCCTCTTTAGGCATCTTACTGGTTACTGCAAGGATTCTATCATAGTAGTGGAGCAAACTCGCCCGTGGATGCTTCGCCACTTTGAGACCAGTCAGGCATGTTGTCTGCAATATTAGCTAAAGAGTTAAGACTGTTCAAGGTCTCCAAAAAAAAACCATCTACAGCCTAAAAGTTGAATTATGTTGGGGTTTCTAAGAACATTTTATAACTGGTACTTTGACTGTTCTTAAAAATGAAAGTTTAAAAATGTTTGGTAATTTTGTGAAACAATTTTGTAAAACCTAAAAGTAAAGTAACTTGAGACTTTCATACTCGAACAATTCAGAACTCGAGTGAGAAATTTGAAAATATTTTGATTCGAAATTTGTACAGCCAACTATGCGTCAACTTGGCAGCATCAGTTTGAGCCCAGAACTTGGCAGCATCAGTTTGAGCCCAGAACTTGGCAGCATTAGTTTGAGCCCAGAACTTGGCAGCATCAGTTTGAGCCCAGAACTTGGCAGCATCAGTTTGAGCCCAGAACTTGGCAGCATCGGTTTGAGCCCAGAACTTGGCAGCATCAGTTTGAGCCCATGAATGAGGATTGACTAACTTTTGTGTATTGTACAAAACCTTCATTTCATACTCTTTGTAATCAATTTTTATGAATCATGGATGTCAAAAAAGTTGGCAATGAAGGCAAAAAGGAAGACCGCGAGGACTCCGATTGAGTTGAAAAAGGAGATAGTAGCCAAGTTTAAAAAACGGCATACCTCATTTTTTTTACAATTTACTGTTAGTAGTTGAAATACATGTATGTTTTACATACTGTACTAATTCATTATTTTTGGTAGAAATATATACATTATATTATGTCTAAGAATGCATTATTGCGATCTCCCTTTTTTCTTATGGAGAAATTGATGGGGTATTCAAACAATTCAGTCGTCGAACAAAAATCTAGAATGAATTGTGTTCGAGAACCAAGGTACTAATGTAACTTGCTATATCGTTTAAATATCCTATTGTTTTGACTAAGGACTATTTTGTGTACCTATTATAATTGGCAACAACAAGTATGTCCTTTTTCGTATAAAATTCTAGTGCAGTCTGACAAAGTCTTCACAATATTTTTATAGTACAGCATATGTGCTTTTCAGAAAAGAATCTATCACAAATAATGCTTGAATGCAACAAATATTAAATAGATAAAATCTATTTTACTTTCTAAATACTTGTTTTTTGACTTATTTAGTTTTTGACTTCATTTTCTGCCTAAAGAATATGTATTATATAGATCGTTGCAACCATGTCTTGTCTTTTGAACAGTAAATATAACACAAACCATGTGATTTTTTATCGCAGTACAACAACAATGTTCAAGGCATAGAGAGTGGAAGCTATTAGGCACACTAAACTCTTCAATTGAAACAATCCCATATACTTTTCATTGCTCATGACTAAATCACAAAGCCGATTTTTATTGACTTCTATGCCATCAAAAATGTTAGAGACACCAATTTGAAACGTAGTTTTGGAATTATTTGACTAGATTGTTACTATCACAAGCAAAATTTCTTAGAAATATCATGGCCAAAGTATTGAAATTATTTCAGAAAATGCTACAGAATTTTTCACCTAAAATTTCTTCAAAATATTTTGTGGCTTTTGTATAATGGCTTTTAATAAATCCAGTTAGTTGCCTGATTTTGTTAGAAACAATAAGAGCATAATGGTAGCCTAGTGTTTTTAAACTTGGAACAGTGAGCGGAAAATAGTCTTCAATGGCAGTATTGGGAAGTTTAACTACAAATTGAGTGATTAATACTAAATTCTTCTTTGGTATGGTGAGTTGTCAACCAATCTAAAAGTGCTTATTGAATTATAAAGCCCACTACTCGTACAAACTCTTACACTATACGAGGTAATAAAAGAATTATATAAATAATAATTACAAGCTGCAAGAAAAATAAATCTATAAAATAAGCAAATTGTTTAACGTACACGATAGCCTGTAAACACAAACTAACGATATTTAGATAGTGGAAGATGCCAACTCTCCATTTTGTCCAATTAACTCAGGAGTGCCCCAAGGGTCAGTTATGGGACCCCTTCTTTTTTTATTGTACGTTAATGACTTGCCAGACCTTATGGTGTTAGAATGCTGACTGTTTGCTGACGATACTCTTTTATTTAATTCTCGCGTCAACAAAGCAGTATTGCAACAAGACCTTAGGGTACTCCAAAAGTATTCTAATGAGTGGCAATTGACTTTTAATGTTTCTAAATGTTCTGTTCTTTCAGTTGGAGAGTCGAATTCAAAAGCAAGTTATTTTTTATGTGACCAACGTTTAGACAATGTTGATTCACATCCATACCTTGGCATTGAGTTGCAAAATAACCTGAAATGGGAAATTCACTGTGTAAAAATAATAAGCAGAGCTAATAGAACATTACATATGCTAAGGAGAGTTTTAAAGCATGCTGACACAAAAACTCGGCAGATTGCTTATTTTTCTTTGGTGAGGCCACTTTTAGAGTACGGTTGCACGGTATGGGACCCGTTTATGAAAATAGATATCAAAAGATTTGTGAAAATACAGAACACTTCTTCAAGGTTCATTTTTAAACTAAAGGGGCAAGTCAGTTTTACAGAAATAAGAACAAATACAGGGATCGAGAGTTTAGCTAAACGGCGAAAAGATATTAGGTGTGCATTTTATTTAAAAGCAGTGGAAAGGAACTTTACGGTCCCTGATTTTAAAAATACTATCAAACACCACAACACTCGACAAAAAGCAGGTCTGTTTGTGCCAACAATCCGGACAAATGCGTTTTTTAATTCTTTTTGGCCGAGAACAACTCGAAACCTGAGAGGTTTTTAGTAAAGAATTTTTGTAATAAAAGAGTTCCCACACCTTTCCTTCTTTCTAGAAGGGTGTAGTGGGAAAATTTTAGATTAGATATGAAGACCTGGAGGCCGCGAAGAAAATAGTTTTTCAAGTTTGGCAAGGTTACATGTTAATGTTTCTCTAGCTTTGAATTCTGAATCAGATGCAACAAAAAGTACAATTCAACCATATATTGCTAAATGTCTACCGCATAGGAGCGTAACGAAACTTTACCGCTGTATTACCTACTATCACTACTAACCAATTTGGTTACTCCTGCCATTTCAGCTGCACACTACCACAATATAAGGTAGTATTGTGGTCGAGGATAGCAGTAAAGTTGTACTGTTTACAGTATTACCAATAAGTTTCCACGGAACAAAAACAGTAAGCCCAACAGTACAGAATTCTTTTTCTGCTGCAAATTAAGTCTAGCAATGATAATGTTCCGGATAAGTTAACTAATCCAATACATTCATATCAAAAACATCGGATTGTTCGCTCATAGACGGCAACATTAGCCGGCATAAACGAGCTACACAAAAACACGGATTGTTATGTCTATGGACAAGTTTCGTTTTGGCAACAGTATAGGCGAAATATAACGTTTTATCCCATCTATAAGTTGAAGTTTTATACAGAGTTGTCTCGTCGTTTTCGGTTTAGTCTGAGACTCAAACAGAGCTCATCGCAAAATCATACGAAAGCTGGGTAGTTTTATGTAACTTATTGGCGGAGGTATAAATTTAACATATTTGGTTAGCCCAAGTTTTAAGACATAGGTTTCATCGATGTACTTATATGAAAACTTAATAACAACTACATATTTCCGAATATGTTTCATGAACGGTCTAAGCCTTAGATTAATACAGCTAGTTGACTTGCGTAGATATGTTGCCTGAGCATCTCCTAATATGCTAGAGGTAAATATTTTACACACAAACCTTAGTGGTTGTTTCAAAATTTAAAAGACATGAAATATGCGTAATATCGTGTATTAAAATTATGGCTGTTACAGGAAAAAGAAAGAGCGTCAGCTGTAATAATAATCATCAACTATTTGCTTATTTTTATGCTCATGTATATATTTTTATAATTTGACGGATCGATGCCTTTGATGTAAATATTTTTAGTTATTCACTAGTGGAGGTGATATAATTTTTGATTTATTACTGTGTAACTCTATTTTAATCTTTTGTTTAAGTATAAATATGATTAAATTTCATTAGAGTATGGATAGCAGTAGATAGCGATATCTTAATTTACTGATAGAGTATTTCATCGTATTTAGACTATTGGTCACATTTTAGGCAACTACGGTGGCGACCAGTGTCAAATATCTTATTTAGCCTATGGCTTGCATATCGTAATAGTTGTGAGGTGTTTTTCCTGCTAGCATTCGTGAGTAGAGTTGGTCATCGTCCATACCTGCCAACCGTGGAGTGGAAAAAGGAGTGAGAGTCTATTTTGGATGCAATGAAAACGCGAGGATTTGATAGGTGGGGTAAATTTTCATAGCGTATAAAAACACCACAACGAAAGATAATATAACTGCGTATGGAAACCACATGTCGTAGAGAGATTATTGATAGATGAGAATGCCACAAATATGTTTATACATAGTTGTTTATTAGTAGTAAGTATGTACTTACTCGATAGTAATAGTACACTTGTAATTAGCCCCAGGGGCCTTGAGAAAGTGCCTCAGAAGTAAAAATTTGGTTAATACTATGATTTACCTAGATTCCAGCATTAGGCTGAGTTATGTTTCAGTCTATGTATATGATTACTACTTGAAGATTGAGGCAAAAAAAAAGTTTGATTGGGTAAAAGGGGCAATTGCGTAAAACGGGCTTGAGATGCATGAGGCATGGGACAATTGCGTGAGGCATGGGGCAATTGCGTGAGGCATGGGGCAATTGCGTGAGGCATGGGGCAATTGCATGAGGCATGGGGCGATTGCGTGAGGCATGGGGCAATTGCGTGAGTCTCGTGCCCAATGCGTGAGAGTTGGCAGGTATGTCATCGTCTTACACAATCACATCGATTTGCAAAAATTGTTTTATATTTTTTACACTGCTCTGTGGGATGAACTTTAAAAGTTGCTATTTGGCAAATGGGAATATTTTATTGAAAGAAATAATGAGGAATATCTGTATCTATTATACTTTGTTGTTCTGTTGGACATGTCGTTTTACATCACTTTTTAGTGAACTTGAAATGGCTGATGAGACAAAACCAAAGTGGGATTGTGAATACTGCACCTATCAAAACTGGGATACAGCAAAAAAATGCACTATTTGTTCAGCTCAGCGTCCTCCAAAGTTTATTACAGAGAGCCCTCAATGCCCCGATATCTATCAGGTGGCTTCACTCAATGACAACAATCAATCGGTTCAAAGACGAAATGTGGATACAAACAAATGGGCGTGTCCAAAGTGCACATATTTAAACTATCTGAAAGCTAAGAAGTGCACCGTATGCTTGACACGTAAACCTAGCACAGATTCATCTAGCAGTATAGCAATGATTCTTGAGCCATTGACTATCAACACAAACAATGTCAATGATGATCAACAGGCAGAGGTATATTCACCTAGCTCTCAAATGGGGGTGAACTGTGCATCACCTAATGACAATCAGGCTGCTTCTAATAAACGGAATTCGCCAGGAAGCTCGGGAAATTCTGATTCAAATAATGATCGCAATCGATCATATGTATCATCAATCTTTAAAAACTATCAAAATAAGTGGTGTTGCATCGTATGTACTTATGAAAATTGGCCCAAATCTAATCGCTGTGTACTTTGCGGTAATCAACGAAGTCCAAGTATCAAGGATCTTAGTCAATCATGTAGTCTTAGTCCCGTATCGAGTCATCAATATTCTCCTCCAAACTCACCACGCGGTGCTGCCGCTAGCATTCCTTCCAAAAAATCAAGCAAAAAGATAGATCATAATCATGCTCTGCAGCGGATTCATGGAAAGCTGTCAGAAATCGACTGGCTATGGTTAAAGGCATGTCTAGGCATATATGATGGTGATCGAATGGCTGTTGATGCTTTTTTGACATGTGGAGGTGATGTTGCCCGACAGCTTTCTTCCGAAGAGGCTAGTCTTGTCGGAGATGGCAAAAAATTTAAGAAAGGAGCTACGTTGCTTCACATTGCCCTTCAATCACAGAGGGAAGACATCATAACCCTTTTGCTCACAGCCAGTGTAACTAGCCAAACTAAGAAGCGGTTACCACCCCATACTTGTCCCGATCTAGCAAATGAGATACTCAGAACTGTTGCTTGTTCTCTTCGACAGAGGAAAGGCAATTTTCCCTGTTTTTTTTTCACAGAATGTGTTACTTTTGCTTTACCTGGAGGTGAGTGAATTCTATCAACTGCTATTTGTGTTTTCTGTTTCATGAAGATGTTCCTTTATTGGACTAATGTAATTAAATCGCATCTCAGAGCCAACTTGAACACAATTAGAGATTTTGGTACCTAGTTCCATTCAATATTGATTCACTTTTTAATCTCTAGAAAATGAATTATTTTACAGATATTGAGGATTTATTGCCATCTATAGAAAAACAGTTACTTAGAGATATATTGGATCAAGACGTCCAACGAGGTAGGTAAATAAGAGGAAGATTTGATTATTTCAGTTTTCTATCTGATCTGAAATGGCGATTATTTTTACAGGACAACATCTACCAATAATATCGGTGATATTAATATGTTTAATATTATTAATATGTAATAATAGTAATAAGTAATATCTACTAAAGTCGTATTGGGGAAGTAATATCTAGGAGCGTCACAATTGACTTCAATAAATTTCAGTCTCTGACTATAGTTGACCCGTAAATACCTGAGCATATACTTGTGTAGAACGATTTTATAAGCTTACCATCAAGCATGTTATGGCAGTAAAATTACTACCCAAGCATTTAATTGAATTTCCCGTTTCAAAATTTTTTACAAGTTATTAATTCGACTATTACCATTTGTTTAAATGTTAGATATTGGAAATCTTATGTATGTTAGCCCCAAAACAGTGTTGTTACAGGTAACGGTGTTGTTACAGGTAACGGTGTTGTTACAGGTAACGGTGTTGTTACAGGTAACGGTATTGTTACAGGTAACGGTGTTGTTACAGGTTATGGTGTTGTTACAGGTAACGGTGTTGTTACAGGTAACGGTGTTGTTACAGGTAACGGTATTGTTACAGGTAACAGTGCTGTTACAGGTAACTGTGCTGTTCCAAATAATAGTAAAACAATAAAAGTAGACCAGTTGTTTTTCTAACATTTTTTATTGCTATAAGCACAATGGCTTCATATATATATGGTAATACCTTTTTTAGTGTATATCACGAGAAAGACTCGCCAATCATTTGTTATTTGAGCATTTGTTTCAAAACAAATTTAAAGCAGAATAAAGCATTTGCAGTCACCTCATAGCATCTTAATTGCATCCAGTACATATTTTCATGTTGAATCAGGTTGTTTTTATTAGCCAATCAGATTAGATGATCAGATAATCAAATCCTTTCAGTTCACTTGGTTTGAGATTGGAGTTATCTAAAGTTTTTGCTATAGCTATTTCCAATCATTTGTCTTCTTATTGCTGTTTGTAATTAATTTGTTAAAATAACATTTGCATTCCAATATATTTCAGTATTTCAAAATATACTAGTTATAACGTAAATATTTTAGTTATAACGTAAATATTTTAGTTATAATGTAAATACATATACTAGTTATAATGTAAATTTGTTAGTCCGAAAGTTGATGGAAATTTTATTCGCCAAGATAAAGCGGTGTTATGATTGAGCCAGTGTGATATTAGGACGCAGGACACTTTAGCGAACATTCACATTTGAAATGCTCCATTCGTAGGATTTCCATAGTTTCTCAACCTCTTGTATTTTCAAACTCTTTGTTCGCTAGAAAAGTAGGACTGTGTATCCGCTCGCGCATAACTCTAGCATGCCAACCCTGAGGGAATATTCAACATTGCGCTAGAGATTATATTAATTCGTTCATGCCATCGACTAGCTCCTAACGGTTGATTTGGTTTTCTCAGTACCCTTTGATCAAATAGTGGGATTGCCTATAACAACTCCCTGGGACTCCCCATAAGATGATAAGTGAACAAAGGAATGGGCTATGGACAATGTTAGATAAGCTGTTGTTGGCAAATGCCACTGTTAAATCACATAGTAGGGTATCCTTGCTAGTTCACTTTCAGTCTGAGGCGTGTGAATAGCCAATTTATGGGTTTACTCGATGAGTAAGGTGATTAACGGTGAGGATGTGAGGTGCCAGTAATGGCCTGCCTATAGTGCAGGTAGATGCAGTCCCGAGACTAGACTGCTACTAGCGGTACATGGCGTATTACTCATTCATCCATGTGTGAATGACCAGCGTATAACTTATTGATAGTCTCTCAACCCAACTGCTTAGCTTTATTGATTTCTATTGAATTATGCAGGCTAGTCAACTATGCGTAAAGATACAATGATGTTGGTATTGTGTGGTTTTCTTTGATTTGCTGAAAAATGACGGCTGCTGATAAGATGTCCTGTTGTGTTCCTTAGCAGATACCTGCAGGTTCCGTCATTTAAAGTGAGTCATCACATACCCTGAGGCGACCCTGTCAGTAATATTGGAAGTTCTTGCTAACTCAGAAAGTCGATGTGCGCCAACTGCACGATTGTATAGATCATTAGCATACCTTGTTCAATAGTGGGTGATAGAATAGATAAGTACTGTTACAGGAAGTGTTGCAGTCACTAAATCTCAGTAGGCCATATGAGATAAATGTTTTTATTACTCTTAGTGATTGCTGAAATAGTCAAGCCATTGCTGCTTAGGTTCTAAGGTAGTTTCACTACACTTGCCATCTTTTATTTATAATCTTAATAAATAAAATAAATCATAATAAATAAAATTAATAATCCCCGTCTATCATTATGCGTATGTGTTGGTTCGCATAAACGCTATGCATTTCAACGTTTTTGGTCTGATTTCCTCCAAACTCTACACGAATATGCTCGGTGCCTTCCACCAGGGTACTAAATATATTTGGTTTCAAAACTCCATAAGGTTATAGAGAACCAGCTTCTTAAGCAGCCATCTGCTGGCTACCTGATTGAATATGAAAGAAGTCCAGGGCATCTCCAGGCTTTCTACTTGTAGTTCATTGAAAGACAAAATTGCTAGTCACCAAAATAAATGGCCGTTTTATTTTGGTAGAATCGACCCGCTGTACCTAACTATTTCAGTAAAATACAAGCTAAGGCATATCTACCTGCAGTACCCAACTATTTCAGTAGAATACAAGCTAAGGCGCATCTACCTGTAGTACCCAACTATTTCAGTAGAATACAAGCTAAGGCATATCTACCTGCAGTACCCAACTATTTCGGTAGAATACAAGCTAAGGCGCATCTACCTGCGGTACCCAACTATTTCAGTAGAATACAAGCTAAGGCGTATCTACCTGTAGTACCCAACTATTTCAGTAGAATACAAGCTGAGGCGTATCTACCTGTAGTACCTAACATTTAGGGTGAAATAGCTCAATGTCATTCATGGTGCTCTTTTAAAATTGAAAGAATGGTTTGTATGATGTTCACAGTTACTGTTGTCCAGAGACCTACTAGTGGGCACACATCAGGTCATTCTATGTTCCAATGGTAATGTTGGAACTTGTGTGAAACTAATGTCCTTCTCACGGACTGAATGGATGATAATAATAGATCTTATATAATATTTACTATGTTTATTTCCTCCTGGGTATCAGTTGTCCTACTCATGCACCGGTTTTTCAACTACGTGGTCTAATCAATAATCATGGCATATTCATTAAAGTTCTTCTCAAAATTGTATGCATCACCCTGGACGTTCTGCTTATTTGGGGTTACCATGATGTATAGTTTACCAGAAGCATGTTTTTATCTCGCAGAGTTGGAAATTGAAGAGTCTACCATAAACTGGAGCCTCGAGTTGTGTGAGACATACGGCAGTCGGCTCTATGCTCTCTGGAACCGTAGCTCGGGGGATTGCTTGCTAGACTCGGTGTTGCAGGCTACATGGGGAGTTTTTGACAAGGACAATACTCTAAGGCTATCTCTGTTTGACAGCTTGTCTGAAGGAGAACGAACGTATGTCGTGGATTGTTTGAACAATATTCAGATAAGAGAAAGACCGCTTTTTGTGTATAATCTAGCATGTCCTGTGAAGCTGATGGATGTACAGCGTGAACAACTTTGCCTTTGTGACATTAGGGTCTTTTGCTATGAGATGTTGGAAATGTTCATGTTTTCCTTATGCATTCTTTTAGTATCAGTGGTTATACTCGTGTCATTGCTGGAATTACACGTGTTTATTATTACACGTGGAATTATGTGTGGCTTACAGCCTAGTCATAACTGCTATGACCCGTGTCTCTATGATACACTCCAGCTATTACTAGTCACTTCACATGTGCCCACACACCACATCAATACCGTAGCTAGAATTACACCTTCCTGTAGGTTGTCTTTGACACAAGGATGTAGTTTGTAGTCCTTGTTGCCCAGTTAGTATGATTTGTGACTCTGCATTGTACATAGTCTGTAGTTAGGTTAAAAAGTTGTATAGCTGCCAAAATAGTATGACATGTGTATGCAGGTGGCGCCTTGCTCGTAGCCAATACCAGAGGTGTCATAAGGTTATACTATACGTTTATTCAAGTAGTATGGCGTGTGCTTGTCAATTTTGTTTTGTCCATAATCAGTATAAAAATATGTCCATCAGCCATAGTCTGACAGGTAACTGCAGGTTAATTTCCTACTATTAGTATGGAGACTGCCAGAATTTCATATCACTGCTACAAATGGAAATGTATTTTTCTACAATGTACAGCCTATCTGTATGAGCGAGTACAACATGCAGCTGTAAGTTACACCTTACCCTTAGGCTGAGACTACAATGTAAAGTATATTTAATTTATTGTAATAGTAGGCACTGTGTTTACTGCAGGTTCTACCCTCGATGGAAAGAGTATGAAAACAGGCAGGCTGAGATGTACCAGTTTTCTCTGGAGGAAGAGCAGTGGGACCAGGACTGGTCATACATTCTTAGTCTAGCCAGGCAGCCAGGTACTGCGTTGTCTCACTTAGTCTTTCTGTGTGTTTTGTTGTCCGTGCCGATGTCACTCTTGGTTACCTAGGGTTCCTTTACGCCGGGCTGTTTCGAATTGTCGGTGACAAAAATCTCAAATAGGATGTTGTTTTAATTGTGCTTAAATAATCAGTGATAATCGATCTGTTTTAATGCCAATGGCAGATCATGATGTTTTTTACTGCGATTAGACATTTTTTATTCAATAAGGCTATGTCCACCTCTACCCACTCAGGTGGAGAGCTCAGGCAGCAATGACGATTTAGACAACGTTTTACAAGCCAAAACACCAGTGATCACTCCAATATAACCACTTGTGGCAAAAAAGTTGCATATATGTGTCATGATCACAGAAACCATGGTTAAGTCGGAATTATAAGTTTTAGAGTTATCTAAATTAGCAGAAGGAGAAAATTCTCGCAGTTATTTTACAAAAAAAATTTTGTTTTTAGCTTAATTACAGCAGATTTTATGGTCAAAAAACTGAATGCACGTTTACCATTAGTGCGAAAACATAGTTCCGAGAAAACTGGCGTTAAAGTTTGAGAAACGAAAATCAATGCACAATTTTGTTTACATTTCAAAACGTCATAGCAACCAATATCAAGAAGTTGTTCTATTTATCTAGATTTCTGTATTTCTATCAAAAAATTATGCTGAATTTAAAAATCTAAACAGATTTTAGCTGGTTGTCATAAAATAACTGTATATTTATTAGAAAATGTATTACTTAATTTTACAGATTTTAAAAACGGTTTGGCAGTATCGCGATATTGGGCACAGCCAAATCATCAACAAAATCTTTAGAAAAATAACAACAGAAACATATTGCACACCATCGGTCACTATATGCTTTGATCTTGTAAATTCGAATAATTATTCTTATAATTAAATCTGATATTCTTATAAAATCGAATAATTATTTTTACAATTAGATATTGTAATAATCTTGAAGAATCGTTAGGAAAATAGCATCGTAATTCCCTTTACTTTCACTGCTTTTGACATCAGTTGGAATACCAAAGTACTCATATAAGTGTCCAAAATGTCAAAGTTATCTTTAAAATCGGCAAAAAAGAAATGATTATATTTATCGGACGCCATTTTTCAGTACTTCCTGTTTAGCATAGCAACGGTTTTAAGGGGGGTTTCTGAAGATTAAATACTTCTATTGGCTAAACTGACTTCAGATTCAGAAAGATCACTTTTTGATTGGTCCAGATGCACGTGTTACAAAAATCGTTACCAATATTATAAATTCAGTTAGTGCAACTTTAAGGTCGGATAACTCAACTTCGTGATTTGCGACTTAACCATGGTTTCTGTGACCGCGGCCCATATATACACTTTCGTTTCAACACTGGTTGTGTATAGTACAGTGCACCCTCGAGATACGATGTTAATCCGTTCCAGGGTTGGCATCGTATGGTGAAAAAATCGTATATCGGGGTATAGAGACCATTGTAATTATACAATGCAAACACCCCCTGGTCAAAATCGTCTATTCTTTTTTATAAAAATGTGTACATATTGACAATTAGCAACAACATAGTATGTTATCTTTAGTAATTATAGTTACTTACAGTAACTGTATTGTATTTAGTGTATTTTAATGGTTATGATCTGCAATAAAACGCAAAATTATAATGTGTGTACCAAATGTAGTACGTACGGTAAGGAGTTCTTTCCTTCAAAAGGTACGCATAACATAAACTTTGAATTCACTTCAAGTAAGTTTAGCTTGCTAAGCCTACACTTAAAACTAAGTTTTAGTATGTATTTTGAACTATTTTACTGAATTTCAACTTTTTATCACAAAATTTTATCCTTCAGCAGTTCCTATCAGGCTATCTTCACTTTCACTATAAACTTTAGCCTATCTGGTTGAAACCTTTTTCAACCTAAATCAATAATGCCGAGCGATGCAGTTATAGAAAGTGGCCTCTCGCACACTTGACCATTTAATGGCTACCGAAAAAAAAATTATATTTTCTATACTGGACGTACATACCTTTGGAGTAACGTGGCTTTAGCTGGTACATGTAGCGGGTAAAGCAGAGAGGAGGCAAAAACGTATCATGCTAATTATGGTGCTGTACACTTGAAAATAAATTTAAAACGTAATGAATTGGAATTTCTTAGCACGCTAAAAGAAGTTGTCCATTCCTGTCCAATTTTTCTACGAAAACATTGATGGTGCAATGCAGAAAATCGCTAGCTAGCGCTTATAAAAGGATCCAGAGAATGTGGTACAGTAGTTTGTCTTGTATGAAATGTGCACAAGAATCAATGTAACCATACATACAAAGTTTGTACGTATTTATACCCTATGAGGGGACAAGGCTTTAGCAAGTTTCAGAAAGTGATGTGGATGCGTCAACTATCTTGAGTAGCTAGTTATATGAGTTGCATACATACATACATACATACATACATACATACATACATACATACATACATACATACATACATGCATACGATGAATTGTATTCACGTAGAAGATAACAAGCCCATATGCAACGACATGGTTAAACAAGAAAATATAACATAAAATCAAAAAGAAACAAATAAAATGAATAAAATATGAAAAACATGCCACACAAGAGATAAATAATATATATTATACATGCATTGTTTTAATGTACCAGTCCACATCTGTAAATTAAACACCTGAAATATTTCTGCGAATGTGGGATTTTCAGTATCTTCTACATCCTCGCCTTTACTAAATGGTTACTCCTTTTGAATGCTGATCGCGTGCATGACCTAGCTCATTCAAATCGTCAGTCAGAAGCTCTTTCTTGTGCTTGCTTTAATGGAGTTCTTGTTTTAATAATAATTGCAAATGCTGATTGGTTGCGATCATATTCCTTGACAATGTTAATAATACGGGTCTTTCCTCTTACTTATGACATCCAACTTTATTGACATAGAAATCATTTTTCCTTTGTTTTGTAACGTTTGTATCGGTGTCAGATTCCATAGATAACGAATTAAATGTAGATAGTTGTAGTTATATACGTGTGCTGACTTAAAAGTTTATAGTCAAAGCTATAATAATGCTACGAATGAATATTTGCTCTCGCTTGTGTATTTTACACGAAATTTTCCACGCGTACATGAGAGAAGTCGATCATCGTGTCTCTTCTAAACGTTCTAAGAATGTTTTCGGCAAACTATATTTCGGTGTCTTTTTTATTTCGACGTGTGTTATGAGCACACCGACGGCCAAATTTTAACTCGGGCGAAACTTCTCTCAAATTCGTATGGTGAAATAAAATTCGTATAGCGAGGTGAAGATATCGCAATGTTTGACTTCGTAAGGTGAAAAAATCGTATATCAGGGTAATCGTATCTCGAGGGTGCACTGTACTTACTTCTGTTGTTTACTAGCTTTATTGTGGACTAGCTTGCTGTACATACTGTTCTCTAGCTACATTAGACTACATAATCGTGTCTCTATACTAGTGCTGGGCACGGGTAGTAATACTCGTTGAACTCGCGGGTTTATCTTCTCTCGAGTATCGGGTAATAGAGATTTCGGGTATTCCGGTCCTTCGGGTTCGGGTTTTGACTTTCAAGTTCGGGTTTTGGTACACGGATCCGTCGGGTAGTGTTAACAAAAACTCGGTCTATTGCACCCTGCGCTCTTAGTCTGGGACCACAGGGCATTTCTGTGTCATTTTTGCTAAGGAGGCATGACAATGAGGTTTAACGAGTCTTTAATTTAATAGATAGAATAAAATATATCATACCTTATTTACTATGCCTACTAGAAATATTGCAGTCAATCAGTGATTACTTGTCATTAAAAGGTGAGAAGAAATACTTACATCAAATTTTATTTGCGCAATTAGCCAACTCGGCTTCGTAAACAAATCTATGCCATTTTTAATACGGCGCGTGTTCGCTATCACCGATAACACATAGGTTCTTAGTCTGTTTCCGCTATCGCCTTGTTAGAAACAGCTATCAGCGTTGATAGTAGCAGTGAACATTTAATAACTCTGTTTAAATTGATTACCACAGCTAGCTATTATGGATTACATAATTCTTATAACCAAGTTTTACTAAACCAACAAGCCTTACTAACGGAAAAAGCCGATAATGTAAAGTTTTTTATGATATTTAGAGCACCATCTACAAAAAGTCAGAGAGGTACATAGAACATGCTTAAGTATTAAGCTACCATAGACCCTATCTTTTGCCACCTGTTGACACGAAAATGCTCTGTAGCCCCAGACTATCTTGACTGTTTAACAATCCACCTGTTAACGCTGCGAGTACGAATGTCAGTCAATAAAAACTGAAAAATGATAAATAAATTAAAAAGAAATATAATTGCTTTGTAAATTTGAAGATATATCTGTTTAGAAAATTTAAACATAAAATCCATATCAACAAACCCGATACCCGAAAAACCCGTAGGCAAAGAAATACCCGAGCCTAGCACTACTAGCTACCCGATACTCGAAAAACCCGAACAGAAGGGGGCGGGTCTAAACCCGTTGACCAAGAAGTACTCGTGCCCAGCACTACTCTATACACAACTGTCATTCCATCCGATGTTGTTGGCCCAGGCGAGTAAGCTCTCCATTGCAGGTTTTGCTATATCATGCTAGGCAGTTAGTGTGAAGGCATTTATGTAATCCAATTAGATCCATTGCTGTTTGTGATGCTGATGGAGTGTATGTCCAGTGTTCTGACTGAAGGTCTTAGCGTATGCTGATATAATCAGTAATTATAACTAACCATTTCCTCATTTAGCATAACCCTGGCTAAATCTTGGCTGGTGGGTGTGCTTATGCACCTCTCTGCATGTGCTACTGACGGGTGCGTGTATACATTTGCGTAAATATAAAAGGACAGCTAGCTAGGACCTTCTCTTCTACAGTGTTGGACCAATAGAGACTACCTTGTGATGAATTCACATGATGGCCCTTCAGTGAATTTTTTTACATTTTCAAATTTACTCTACTTGTACCACTAGCGCCTTTTGTACCAATAAGTTCGATTAAATTGCATTTGAAACCTTTTGTGTTCCAGCACTTAACATATTAAAAATCTTAGTTGAGATTAATTATATGAGAAAATCTTTGTTGTCGCAGTTAGTGCAAGATAACCTTTTAATTCAGGTAATTTTGGATAATACATGAATTATGGTAGTTTTAACCACTATCAGCATGAGCAAGGACTTACATCTCAACTGGTCAGGATGTGAATATTTTCTATGATAATAGTCCTGATTTCACATTTTTTACCAGTCACCGTCAAGCAACCATTAGTCAGCATTAGAAACACACTCATCTCATGTTGGGCAATGTCCATCAGGTGCCCATTATTATTTGTAATGCCCGACGCTTGACCTACTAGCCTGTATTCCAAGCCTACTATCCTATATTCCAAGCCTATTAGCCTGTATTCCAAGGCCTGCTATGAACAGATTTTTCTCTGGAAGATTTCCAGGAGCTGTTAAGACAAGATAGCATCTAACGTAATTAGGGTGGATGTTTACTAGTGATAGGGTGGCTGTAGAGAATGTCTCACAGCATATATGTACGTATTATAGCCCAGGTTACAGGTGATTGCCTATGAGCACCGTGCTGCCAGCGGCTGACTCGCGCTGGGTCGTCTGGCATAAACTGTAGTAGCAAGATGCAGTAGTTACACTTATCTAACTGTGCAAACAAACCTCTTACAGGATATAGTTGAGAGACTTTATTAGTTTGTTGAAGGACAAAATAGAGAGCATGAGGACGGCTGCTACTACCAATGCCCCCTCCCCATCCATTATTACCACGTAAAGGAAAATACCATAGCCATATTCTCTAGAGTGTACTTACTGGTCTGACACGGTGTGGATGATACGCTCAAGGGAATTGAGCTAATTACCTTTCTGTCGAGCGGGGAGCGTGTGTACAGTGTATCACGCATCAGCCCCTTTTACTGTGTCTCTCGTGGCATGTTTCTGACGGTTTGACAGTTCAATTTTTGGGTTGCTTCATTTGTAGGATCAGCTCTGGAACAGATGCATATATTTGCCCTTGCACACATATTGCGCCGGCCAATCATTGTGTATGGAGTCAAGTATGTCAAAACCTTCCGAGGAGAGTCTATCGACCTAGCTAAGTTTCAAGGTCAGTGTGGATAGTCTCATGAATGGTTAACACTAGATCATTGCGAGACGCAGTCAGTTTGTAGTCAATTCTTTAAAAAATTAGGTTCTTTCACGACCTTCACCTCCAAGCCTATGCATTGACAGCTTACACTTTCATTAGAAGTAAAAATAAAAACTATTACTGATTGTTTTGATTTTATATATAACAAGCCAAATGCACAGCATTGCACAAGTATTAAAAAACAGTTTATAAACAGTGGCAGGTAATGCAGTTGCCATTAGCTAATTTGAGTAAACTGGTATCCGTATTGCTAAACATACTAATGGGCACCGTGTGAGCAAGCTTTAGTGACATTGTGCGCAACGCAGAGCCGCTATGCGTATTTTAACCCAAATAATGACTCATATCACCCAATGAATCCATTACATCTTGTGTAGCTTAATGCAGGGGTGTCAAACTCATTTTCACCGAGGGCCACATCAGCGTAATGGCTGTCCTCAAAGGGCCAGATGTAACTTATAATTGTAATGAAATGTAATCGAATAATGTAAAATAACTTAAACTAGTCTTTGATATTAAATAACTCTGACTTTATTGCTTAACGTTGCAAACAGAACAGTTGCACAGCAAAACATGCAGAACACTTGTTTTCGAAAAAAATCAGAAAAGTTACACAATACCCATCAACATGGGCATACTTTCAATAAAATCAAAAATTGTGAGCTGCTAAGAACATGAATTTGTTGGCATACACACATTAAATCTGCAAACACTAAATAATTGCAACAGCAGCAACACAAAATCAATATGTAAGCAGCAAAAAATCAAAAAATTATTTGCTGAAACAAAGTTAGACTTGCACCAAAGAAATTACAAAATATACAGTGTTTGACTAAAATTAGTAATTTATTACAGACAATACAAAGTTATGAATATTATTTATACATGTACAGTTAGTCATGAACATGAAAATCACGAAACTAATTTCGAATTTTTCCTCGCGAGTATTATCTTCAAAGCATAGCAAATCTACATCCCAATATAACTCAAATAAACTGTCATAAACATGTTTCAAACAATAACAATATGTTCAGTAACTCTGTTCTTGACTTTTCAGACTTCAGGAGCAGCTCTAAGAATGAATATGATCCTATCGAGATTGAATGATAACTTTTGTCTGACTACGGTTGACAGCCTAACAAGTGCATTTTCATTCGAGTGTAACGATTCAAATTGACAAAATTAAAAGTTAGTAAAAACTTTGAAACATTAAAAATAATGTTTCAATTTGATTTATGCAGTCTTTCACTGTCTTACCCCTTCTGAATCTGCATATTTACTTCTGGAGTCGAAAAAAATTGATCGCGAACGATAAATTTTAAAGTGACAGCGATGATTTTCGGTTCAATTAGATGTCGAAATGGGCGTAGTGATTTAGTTATAACTTTTGCCAGAGAGATCATTGAGGCATATATGTACGTTTGTTTGATTTGCCAGAAATTTTTTTTCTGACTAATAAAAATTATTCTTATGTAATGTAAAAATAACAACACAAGGGATAGATAAATTTCAGAGGCAAGATAACTCGCGTTGGTGTGTGCCTAGCAACGTTATAAAGACGGGAGAATGAGTCTCGTGCGAATGAGTAATTAAACCCTCGCGGGCCACATAAAATGAGGTGGCGGGCCACATGTGGCCCGCGGGCCATGTGTTTGACATGTGGCTTAATGGGTTAGCGTGTCACCTTGTGAATGGGAGGTTCTGAGATCAAATCTTCTGCGATACGGATTTTGCATTACTAGATTTTATTCACTATAGCTGGACACAGTGATAGGAAACTATTGCACTTTTGATAAATGGAGAAAATGCGGAACGAGTTAGACCATAACTGTCACGTACAGCTTTTATCGTATTTACTAGGTAAGTCAGACACGCTGATTCCGATTTTGTACTCAAAATAAAGATTAGTCTACTAACTTTCAGAGTAATGAAGGCTTTTCTACGGCGTTTTAATATCGGTCTCGAAAACAACACGATCGGCACAACAAGCTCCACCCATAAATACGTGCCGTAACCTAGCTTTTTAGGAACAGAAGTTACGTAGGGATGTTCAGACCGATTTAGAATAATAGAGATGGGTGTTTTAAAATCCATTAATATCTAAATTCAGCCTAAAAATAATCTCAGTCTTTTCTGAAAGGTAGCTAAGCTATTTAGCATTGCATATTTACAAAAGCGCGATAATAACGCCAGCTTGTGATAAAACCGTGCTTTTTGAGCTCATTTTTCTCGGCTTCCAGCCTATTTAAACATCATGTAACAAGCTACGAGCAATTTTAAATAGTTTATATACCTTTCATAAAAGACTGCGATTATTTTACAGGCTGGATTTAGATAATAATGGGTTTTAAGACACCCGTCTCTATTCTTCTAAATCGGACTAAACATTTCTAACTTCCGTTTCTGAAAAAGCTAGGTTTCGTCACGTATTTATGGGCGGAGCTTGTAATGCCGATTGTGTTGTTTTCGAAATGATATTGAAACGCTTTAAGAAAGCTGAAATGACTTTGAAGGTTAGTGGACCAATCTTTATTTGGAGTACAAAATCGGAATCAGCGTGGCTGATTTACCTAGAAACTACGATAAAAGTTGTATGTGACAGTTATGGTTTAATCTTATAACTGAAAATTAGTGTCAAAGGTATGTTATAGAACACAGTTTATTTTCCCAAAATAAAACAAACATTAATGGTATGTTTTAATATTTTCTACATTGCTGTTTTTCCTATCAGTAAATGTTTACTGAAACTCTAGAGCGACGCGATTCTGATAGTCGGAAAACCGCTGTTGCTACCAAGTATTCCTTGAAGTAGTAACTCGTTTCATAAAGTCGACAAAGTGAATCTTTGACATGCCATCACTTTGTGCCGACCTGGTGATTCCTGTTACAGTCAAATGGAACAGTACTCACTATTAAATCATTTATTGTTAGTTACTCGCAGAAGAACTTCAGTTAAAAATCTTGAATAAGGATACAATAAAATTTAGTGGAAGTGTTTTTCTAATGTCTACTCTGAACCAAGTGTTAATTTGAATTGGGGTTTGTCTATAAAAGAGTATGACAATATAAAGGCAACTCTTGAACTGAATGACCTTGCTTACTACATGATTGCTCCGCTGACTGTTATGTCAGATCTAGTTTGTCTTCATTGATTTCAACACAAAATTGTCGAATTAAGACTACTGCCTGTCAGTAGAAACCGTACATCTACAGAATTTTTGTTGAAAATAGTTGCCAACATTTTTTTGTACTTCATTGTTCCTTTTTATCATAATGGAATGAATACTGTTTCTTTCTAACTGGCTAAATAGTTATGCTACAGAAAAATCTTTCTGGCATTATATTACCTTAGAAACTCTTCAGGTTTCTATGATACACCTCTCTCTATAAATCATCCTTGATGTTGAGATGGGTTGAACAATAGCTCCTAGCAACAGAGAAAGTTGTGTGAACTTGGGTGCGCGAGCGAGCTATTTCTGTATCCAAGAAAGCTGCAAAGATTTGCTTTCTGCAGTTTGTCATTTTGATTCATTCAGGGCTTACTTTATATTCTGTACGCAATGGTTAATAAATATATAAATTGCTTCAGTTCATTCACTACCGCAAGCCGATGTATTGGCTGGGGTTATCTTCTCTTTGCGGCCGGAAGCCGATACATCGGTTTTTAGACAGCGCGTTAGTTCATTTATAGGTAATTATTCAGCTTTTACTTTTCTAATGGTCCAATAAGATCTGATCTCCATGAAAACAAGCTTGTTGCTAATGATATAGACCAATCAGCAGGCCTCTCACTAACAGCTCCGATTTCACACTGATTTTTAAACAGAAAGTTCACCAAGGAAAAAGCATGGATGAAAAAAGAATACCACGATCGCTTCCAGCTGTAGAAGCTTCTAACATTCTCAGCCATTGGGACTCCAGTAACTCTGTAGCAAGTGATTCTGACGCTTCTAGTGCTTTTATTTCATGTGAAAAACTGTAATAATAACCAAATATTATGGTGACAGTCAAAATATGACTATCAAAATTGCTAGCAAAATATTGTTAGTAGTTTGTGAAATTTTTGTCGTTTTTAGTGAAATTAATTTAAGATTTTTATCTATTTTTAATAGAGTATCTTCTCAACAACCTTTTTTTTAAGTGAAGTGTATATCTTCATTCTTTCTCAAATTATCACAAACTTAGGGACGTCATGTTAACATTTATGTGAATAGAAAAAAGATTTTGGTCAGAGCTAAAAATAAATTCGGTAGTGAATGAGTTAAACCAGATCAGAAAACAAAGGTTATTTTTATATAATAAAAACTTGAAATTAATATGGTCGCTCCTCTGAGCTGCGATTGTCCTAGTCCAACAGATTATCTCAGAGCTACAATAGAGCAAGTAAATCAGACCAATGAACCCTCAGATCAATAAATTTCCAATGAAAAAGGTTACGGAGACATCATGCTTCCTTTAGGCATTATTTTTATGCTCCGGTTGTTTAGTCCGAAGCGATTGATTGACAGAAAATAACTTTGTATCAAAATGACTTGATTTTAACTTTTTCATTTTATAAGTAATAATCTATATAAATCTCAATGTTTGTCCATCCCTCTGTTCGTGCCTCTGTTCATACTTCTGTCTGTCGATATAGCGATAAAGGATAAAGTTTTAAGAATGATAAATCCGCTGTGAACTGGATTTGAACTCACAACCTCCAGTTCTGCGGACATCTATTTATTCAATACACTACACTGTCCAACTTGCTACAACATGAAATAAATTTGGCACATACTTGTAATACAGGTCAATATTTCATGGCTTCATGTTAATTAAAAAGTGCAGCTAGTTTTATGTGTAAAGCCATACCAGAAAAAAAATCCATGGTGCCTTACCAGAAGAAAAATGCATGCCCATATGTGAAGAAAAATTCTTAAACTCATATAGCTAACAAGACTATTGCAATCAGTATAGATCTGTAGTAGGCACTGCAGCCGGTACGATATGTATTACACAGAAATAAACACAGTAAACATAAATAGCACAATACACAGAAATAAACAAACACCTTGATTTAAAAGTTAGAATGGTAAATGTTGATGTTGAATATGTTGATTAAAAGTAAATTTTTTGCCCAAAAACTTTTTATTACCCGTGCAACACCAGGCATCCAGTTAGTGAGTTTATAAAATACGAAAACATTCACCTCAAAATCTTCATGTCTTTTGAGAAAATATTCATTTGTTGATGAAATACAATAGAATGCCTCTAAGATGGTACAGAGGTATAAACAAAATACAATAGTTTTTGTTGCAATTACTTTATTTCAGAAATATACCGACGACACATTCCCATGTCAAGTGTCAGAAACCTGAATAACAATATTATAAGCGCTCGTGTTCATAAAATCTTATTGATTATCACACTTTATACCTATACATTCCTCATTGATACTGCAAAGTTAGTATTGGGTTATAAACTAAATATGCTTACCAACCTTTATAAACAGCTCTAATAGGGATCGACTTTCTCGAATGACATGAAGTGCTAAATATGTTTCGGGCATGTGTAGTAGTTGAAATAGCAATGCTATCAATGGGTTAGCAAAAGTTAATACTTGAATTCTGAGCTCAATCGATTGGCACAGGTGTTACAGCGTCGGTCTACCAATCTGAATGTCACGAGTTGGAGTATTGTCGAAAGATATCTCCTATCCTAATCTTGACTCCCCTAGAGACAGACGACGGATAGGTACACACCGCTCTTATTATAGTGAAAATATATTTTTATTTTACTTTTTATAGACACAAAATATTTATTAGTTTTCCTTTGGAGAATAGACCTTGCTGTCTAGAAAAATAAACAAATCATTGTAAATGGAGGTCAAAAATGTGCTTAATTATTGTAAAACTACCGCAATCGTGAACCATAAAACAAGTGAACCAGTAATACGGACTGTAGTTACAACATAGCCAACAAATTAAAAAGTTGAGGATGATTTTGGAATGGATTAGACAATTACATGTATTTTACTATTCATATAATATAATTTCTCTATAATGTGAATGGATTATTTACGTTGTAGAAGCGTCTACGCTACTGCAGTTTTTCATTTGAAACTCAAAATATGAATTTTACCTTGACCCATTTCCAATAAATTTCATTGTCTCAAATTAAGGCGAATGTCGGATTTGTGTACAGACTGCCTAGCTTTTGTTGTTTAAAGTTTTATCAGTAGGCTTTCCTGTAAGAAGCAAATATCATGTGAGCTAACTGCGCTAATAGCACTCTCACGGACCCTTACAGTCTATTGTTGATGCTCTTCATCTTGAATCAACATTGCGATGTTAGGTAGCAATTGTTGCAACATCAAATATTTTCACATTATATGGACTTTCTCTTGTTGATGGAGTGTTTGGCTAAGATTAAGTCGCTGCTATACTTAGCTAGAATGGTTGGTTTGTCTCGGGTTGACATCAAATTCTTACATCGATTTTGAAAATTTCGTGATTTTGTTGATCAGTATGCAGGTTTTTGCAGACCTCAGGTTACAACAAGACTTTACAGTCACATTTTACTAACTTATACATTACTAGACACTCTGTTTGGTTGTATATAATCACAAGTAAGAACACATTTTTACGTTTGTTTTCTGTCTGTTTCCCGTCGTCGATTATCATTCTTTTGTATTGCATTTAATAGTAGGTATGTCTGTTAGCTGAGCCTATAACTATTTCCAAATCACTCTCGTCTTTCATGGTGTCATCACGCGTGTAACGCCTGGTGAATCTCTATTGTCAAACACTGTGGCAGGCCGTTCTACTTGATTTCATCGCTGCGTTTGCCATGTTTCAACATGCATATAGTATAGTAAATCTTGTACACCCATGAATAAATGATTGAGACTTGCCTAACCGTTGCTATATTCAGCTCTTTGTGGTCTTCTAGATGCGCTTTAGTGTCGGAAACATTTCATTTTCCACTGAACATACCCCTAGGCAAGAAAGAAGCTATTATGTATAAGTAAACAGTGTATGTGTTTTATTGCTGCATCCCAGACCAATAGACTGTGATTACTGTTCAGGAAATGCCCTGCCCTCTGTGGTATTAAAGGTCTTTATCGTCAGTCCATTGGTAAGGCTTGACCAACAGTCTGAATGACACTTGAGCGCAATGCACTTGTCACTGCGTGAATATGCATGAGCAATAATAATGGCTAGTAGTGGTCCTAGTTAAATGAGTGTATGGCTGATTATAATACGAGTGAACGCAATGGGTGCAATGGGTCATTTGTCAGGGCTCTCATGTTTAGTATGGATTGAGGTGAAGATAAATCAAGCTAGAATATGACTTGCTATTTGGACGTTTTGTGACATCTTTAGAAATCCGTGGTTTACATTTTTATTAGTATTCACAGTGCAAATTTTTGGGGTTCTCACTGGACAGAGGTTTTAACCTTTTTTTGGTGTATGGCTGCATCAACTAGGTTTTCGTTTAGATAGACATATCGATGTAATCAAAATCCTGAGGTGTTGTTGTAGTTTGAGTACACACAAGTACTTTGCCAGCATTAAAGACAGCTTTGTACCTGCTGCTTCTTAGGTGCTGGATATGTATCTGTATGAATTGTAAATGAAAATTTTGCGAATCGTCATGTTTCACGCAACTGTGTTACAGGAGTGTACATACCATTCTTGTGGGACTCCAGCTTCTGTTGGAAATCGCCTATATCACTGGGCTACACGAGGGGCCATTTCTCAGCATTGGTTCCCATGGAGACAGACCTGGACAAGAATATAGGTGCTGGAGCCATGCCAGATAACAAAGAAGAAAAGAGATTTTACTTACCTCTCATTGACAAGGATGGCATTCCTTTGCCGCTTCATTTTCTGACTCAATCACAGGTCAGATTATCCTTTATTACGCTTCCCTTCGGTATTATACTGTCATAAGTTACAGCACTGCCCAGCCCTGTAGCTCTTGAATGTGCTGTTCATAGAATGGTTTTACAGATCAAACGTGAAAGGGACATTCTCCAGGAGTGGCTGAATTGCGGTGATGTGGCTGGTATATTCTGCGCAGAGCAGCAGCTCGGTCGACAGCCACCACTAGTAAAGCAAATGACTGAGGAGTGGATGGACAGGTACCGGCACCTCTCACAAGCAATGGCGGCTGCTGGAATGGGTCGCCGAGGTAAAAGTCGTAGGGGTACACCTCACCTCTGCAGTGAGGACTTGGATGATGAACAGATATGCTCATAAGACTGCGTTTATACTTCAGTACCCCCAGCCACTAACATGTGTCCAAACAACTTAAGTAAGTCAGGAAGAGTCTGTTCCTCAGGAAGCCACTGCAATCAAATGCATCGAGCTTCCTACTAACTGATGCAACCTCTTAGCTCCAAGTGAATAGTACTCCTCAACTGTTCCTTTAGTTGAGGAGCCATGTTTTAACTAGTCCAGATAAATATATGTATATTCTATATCGGTTCTCATTTGAGAAAGGAGATAATTCTTGTAATTGTTAACCTGAGTATATGCCATCCACAATGGTACCTTTACAAATTGTTTTTATGTATTTCGTGATAATTATTTTTTGAAAATAAAATTTGTGACACAAGATGCATGGATTTGCCTAAAATAGAACATAAAAACTCAAGGCCTTAATATGCGGTCATTCATTAAAAAAATACTACATAACACCAATACTATGCACAATGCCTAAAAAATTTTGTTGCAAAGGTGGCCACAAACCAAATTCAAATAAATCTTTAGGTCGAGTTGGTTCTTCATCTTCAATTACCCTGTTTATACTCATTTCATAATTACTGATCAGACGGTTTATTTCCTTCCGAAGATTTACTTTCCAATTCAATGCCTTCTACTATTTCCTCCTTTTTGAGTAAATGGAGAATGTCCTTCATTTCAGAGCTTTTGATATTCATATTTTCAGTCCCAATTTCGTGGAGCACCTACAAAATGTTAGAAAAGTCATTCTACAATCGATGCTTGTGATTTAAGACAAAGTTACACAGCCATGTTTTCTTGTTCATACTTACTCTAAGAACATGTGAAATTTTGATCTGCCCATCATGGTCTTCGTCAAGTATTTCTGCTATCTTCTGTAGTCTCGTCTCATCTGGTATCTTTTGCAACCGTCTCATAGCCAGCACGAGCTCATTTATGCTGATCACATCATCCCTACATAAACCACATTGATTTGTGCGGTGCTTGGTTGTCTTTCTTGAAGACGGTTCAACAAAATGCATCAAATATTGCTGAAGTTGATTAAGTGATGTAACTTCCACTCACTTGCGTTTTTGAATTGAGTCTTCTAGAACTTTCATATCCTCTTCTTTTTGTAAAGATGCACTTCTTTTCATCTTAACTTGATTCACCTGAAACAACAACCGTAAGCGATCCCAACTTACTAGCTGACTTGTTATGACGACCTGTTCTGCTTACCTAGCATCTGACAGATCGTGTTGAAAGTGGAAAATGTTTCTGCCAGCCTGGCAGAAACAGGCACTAGGCTTAAAGCATTGCAAGAACCAAAGAATTTGTCTGCTGAAATTATAAAAATGCAACAAATATGGCTGAATGTTTTCATTCTGTAAAAATCAGTCGCAAACTCCGACTGTTTTTTACTTCCGAAAACTGTCTCGACCAATTTGGTGTTCAGAATTGATGGAGTAAACTTGTGGATAGTGATAGCCAGATCAGAATCAGCTGGTTAAGATACATGTAATTGGTGTAACGCATGAATCTATGACAAATGAATGAAATAACAATTTTGCAACAGGAATTGATGTTGTTTCTCATGAGTCCCAAATTGTCTGGAATAAAAGGATTACAGCAAAAACCTTATTTTTAACCCAACAATTAACAACCACGAGAGTAAGCACCAGACATCGATGTTTCAACACAAAATATATTAAAAAATACAAAAATACATGAATCAAGGTGTTAGTATTGAATATGGAAAGGTAATTTTGAAAATGTAAAAGCGTTGTCAACATTCAACGTTAATAATGCTACACTCATGACATAAAGCATATCAGCTCATCAAATGTTAATCAACAGATCTCCACATGTAAAATGACCGTATAAATCATAAATCGGTTCAGCCATTTATATGAATCAGCTCCCCCAGCTTCATGTGAATTTGTCATTTCCTGATGAAGTGGCTGATCCATAATGTGAATCAACTCACGACCACATATGTATCAACCCATTTATGCATGCGAATCAGAGAATATTGCATTGTGTACAATCACTAATTCTAGATTCTCAACATATGCAGCAGATTTATTAAATACTGGATTCATTTAGAATCTTTAATCTCTAATAACCTAGACAACTCAACTCATTTTAAAAATACTTCAAATTCAAATCCTGCTTCAACCCACAGGATAAACGCAACACAAAACAAATCAATTGAGAGAATCTCATAAACATTTACCTGTTGCATACTGTTGCAGACTAAACCAAGACCATGACAACAGTCTTTTTCAACACAAACAAGGTTTTAAAAGAGAAAGTTTAGGAAATTTTAAACATGGACAAAATAATTCATAATGGTATGTATGCCACATTTTAATTTCATTGGTTTCTAGAAGAACAATTTTCTCAAGCTAAAACAAAATAGGAATTGCCTCCCTTGCACACAATGATACATTCAAGAGATGGCAACTACACTGTTTTAGTGCTGTTCATACAGCAAGTGTATTTAGCGTAAGAATAAAGTTGGTTGTTTTCTCATTGCTAGCTAGTTGAAAGTTAAAGCACTGCCTGATATTTAGCATATATATAATTATATAAGCATATATTTGGCCTATATAAAATAAATTTTGAAAAGGTATGTCAGGTAAAAGGCATTGTCAACATTGGTAATGCGACACTCATAACATTCCATGTTCTTAGAGAACAAGACAGGCACAACAGACCGAAATTCTGAGTAGTATTAAGAGCCTTGAATAGTACTATAAATAAAGTTTGATAAAATAAAAAAGGCGCCGTCAGAGTTTTTTATGGCAACTATTAATTGGCTCATGACCCTCGAGTAAACAAGTTTTAGCTATTATTTATGGTCTAAAGATTCCAATGAATATAAGTAACTACTATAGATACTAGGTTGTTTGTAGAATATCCACCGCTAAAATTCTCAGAGTCGGCCTTCCAGAGACCTTCAGACTCAATCTCAACACGGTCATCAGCTGAAGTTATACAACTCATTTCAACTCAATCTACTATGTTTTTTTTAACACCTGAAGCTCATTGTTCCGTTGTCTGGATTCACTCCAATTGAACAACTGAATTCAACATTGAGGAATTGATTTGCAGGTCACCAGTATGTAAGTTCCCTTAATCGTGTCATAAAATCTCCATAGACATCGAGGATTACACATACCTCTATCTCTTCAAGAAGGTGCTGCTTCTTCTCATAGAGGTCATCCGATAGCCCACTCAGGTTGCTGATCATTCTGTTGACAGCTGAAGACAGGCGCTTGGCACTTTTTGATTCAATAATCTGAGCATCTGTTTCCACTAGGGTCTTCAGTTGTGTCAAGTCCTGTAATGTTTATGCGACAGTCTACATAAAACTCGTGTATCTCAGATTATTTCATGAGCAATTATGGATGCTTTTAGATTCCTACTCTCAAGGGTAACGCGTGACATAACATCAACACATATCTATCGTAGAATGAAGTATGCTCTACACTTTTATTCAGCCATCCCTTTATCCATAAATGTGAAGTTATCTTCTGCATGCCGCTCACGGCAATACATGACTAATACGATAACTACTCCATCACTGACTCGTAAACAAATCCCATCAAACATTTTTATTACACATCGAAATGTTTGTTAATACACAAGCAGTCGGTTATCGTAGCCTACAGACATCAAGCTACAACGACCTTGGGCCATGGCTTTTTATGATGCATCAACAGACTTGTACTTATCCGCTGTCGACACGCTTTACCCGACTCAGTTATTGCGAGCTCTTGTGTACACCAATTCTTAAGAATTATGAGGTCAATGCCGCTGATTGGCCAATCTGTGAACGCATCTTTTGCCTATATAGTCGCCACACTAGGCTGTTATAAGTACCTAACATGGCTGTTATAGGTAACTAGCATAATGGTTTTTACGCAAGGTTAAAGCAGATTTTACAAATACCAAAAAAATCTGTGCCATATTTGTGCACCCTGGATTAACTTTTGAACAGTGGTTATAACCAACTTAATCAACACCAATCGGCTGGTGCGTACATCTTGTGGAGTGGATGGATAAATTGAAAAATTTGGTCGTAAAAATTAACCTTTCTCAAAAATCATCTGTTTAAAATTGACAATTTTTAGTTGATCTAGTTGAAAAACCAGTGATTTTAATGTAATTGTATAGCATCGCAGCTTTTTCGTATCACTATTTTGCAAATATAGTGAATTTTCACAATTTGAAAATGTCGTTAAAACTGATACCGTATTTGGTCGAAATGACATAAAAATATTATTGAATACCTAAATCCTTAATGTTATCTGCTGCTGTTAAAGCGATAAAAATTTGTGCCCCCAGTTAATCATCAACTTTTATAAGAAACGATTTGATCTGTATAATATACTTTCATTGCTACAATCGACTGTTTCGTAACGGATTCTATTGGCTAGAGAAAGAAATTGCACATTAAACATACCTTGGCTCATGAATAGTTTATTTTTGTGACTGGCTGTTTCCCTTTATTATTTTTCAATTAAAGTCAGCCGTAGACTGGTTGTCTCGAGTCATGTTGCAGCTATGATACATTCCACGCTGAGTGGAAATGGTTTAGCGATAATATATCTTAAGAGCTAGCAGTCTCATGGTGAGTAAACTTGAAAGGTAATATATTATTAAGTCGTACAAGTTTATATCAGAAGTTTATAAGTAGCAACTCTAACCTCTTGATACTCATCATAATGCTCCTTTAGCGTGTCAAGTTCCGACTTTTCTATGCCCATTTGCTTTTCCTCCGCAATTTTTTCTATTACATCTTCGAGCTGTTCGATATCCTCGGATGAAAGTTCTTGGTCAGCTGAATCAGCTTCAGATGGTGCAGAGATCTCAGCAGGAGAATCTTCAGTAGATTTTTTAATTGTGGCAGCTGTAGAGCTTGAGAGGGTAACATCTGCCTGGCTTACCCCCTCTGTAATAAAAACTCACAAATGAAATAAAAGAAAGGAAATAGGCCTCCTGGCAAGCAGTACCTGCACCTCATAAAATTATACGGCTAGATGTACTTGCTTGAACAAGAAAACTGCAAGTTTGGTTGAAAGTGATATAGATATACACTTGTTATAATAAGGGTAAGGGGAACAATACTTAGCTAGAATTCGCTATACATTTTGGGTTTAGAGTTTTCTTTATTTAGCATTGTAGTAATACTGAAATATATATACATATATTATATGTATATATATATATATATATATATATATGTATATAAACATATATATGTATATATACATATAAACATATATGTATATATACATACATTGTATATATGTATATATACATATACGTATATATACATAGTGTATATATATATATATACACGTCACTAAAGGTTCACTAAGATATATATATATATATATATCTTATTTCTATATACAGTCAAACATGGATAACTCGTCCACGGATAGCTCGAAAAAATGGTTAATTCGAACATTTCCTTTGGTCCGTTCCCACGTAATGATAAATTGCTATAGATAACTCGAATTCAACACTGTTAATTCGAACTGTTTTTTTGCCCAACAGCTACCGAAACGGTTGTTTTCGCTTTAGAAAATCACTTTATTCAAAGCCATAGAGGTAAACTTCATCTTTTCGTAATTCATAAGCGTCGTTATTACCACCATCGGCAAAATATTTTTGTCAACGACTTTTCTAAAAGTTTGGTGAAATTGGATTTATACTGCGATACGATGAATAGCACGGGCTAACCGGGTCACGCGCGCAAGAATTTTCGCCACGCACATACAAAACAAAAATCGCATGTTGTTTTGTATGTGCGTGGCGAAAATCCTTGAGTGCGTGACTCGGCTAGCCCGTGATGAATAGTTTTCCGACGTTGATTCCGTGTTGAATCAACGTCGGAATGTTGAATGTTTAAAACGTCTTAAAAATGTTGTAATTAAACGTATACGTTGTCTGAGCTACAAAAAACTATTCATCGTTTGACCTAAACACAGAATACGTGTGTACATTCAATAAGTATCTATTAAAAAAGCGTGAGTGATATAGAATGTACCGTAAAACCTCGTAAAACTTCTAATTGAACTGCCTCGGAGTGTTGCTCTTAACGAATCCCCGGTAAAGTAAAGTAATCTGCATAAACTTCAAGAAAAAACGGCAAAATTGATCATGGGTAAAACCCCAAAAGAAAAAAATGTCTTTTCTTTTGAGCATTTCAACAACGATCAAGTTTTGCCAATGTCAATCTGAAAAACGTCCTGGCAATAACATCACCTCAAGCAACAAACCAATCTCAAGTGATAGAAAAATCTCTATACTTTTTCATGAAAACGTTTTAAACTTTACATTAGAAGCATTTAATTTGAAACAAGCCATTTGTGCTTTTGATTTATATTATAGTTTGTATATGTACATGTATCTACTAATAAATAAGTAAATATATGGACTTGTGACAGTGCTCTGATAACTTGAATGCTCTGATAATTCGAACACTTTTGCTCGGTCCCTTGAAGTTCGAGTTATCCATGTTTGACTGTATATATAAATCTCCAAGTTTGTTGTTTGGGATTCGATCTGTCCATCTATAGCGAGTTGTATCTAGCAATGACAAATTTGTATCGCGTAATTACTCTCGAGTATATTACGCGCCTGTATATATATATATACATACATATATGCATATATATGTAGCAAACATGCCAAAGAGTGCAATGAGCTTTTATGCAACATTTATTAATATAGTCATAAAGGGTTATAAGATAGCGTCTGTACGCACAACACTCTTCGTATCTACCGTTGTTCATAACATGGGTAGGGTACACGTGTAGGGTAGCGTCTGTATATACAAATATATGCATGCAGTATATATTGTATATACATGAATATTTATTCACGTATATATATACTAAAATGAATAAATATAGAGTAAGTACAACAGGTTTTACTAATAAGTTATTTGTTTGTACAATATAAATATACAATATATATATATAATTATTATACTAACTAGTATATTATATACTAATAAACGCCAGCCTACCAATCATCTCAGCTTTGTCGAGCAGCGTGTGCTTAGCCAAGTCCTCTTCTGCAGACAATACTTCAGACTGTTTCTTAGTCTGCAATTACCCATAATCCATTTCAGGAGATAATCATGATCCACAAGTACATGTAGATGAAGTCAACAAAGGAGAAGGATGGTGGTGCGTGTGAGTGTGTATAACATAAAGGTTAAATATTCTCAGAACCAGAATATATGTACCAGTTATGTATGTACACATGCTACAGTTGCTTCGTATTCTAAGATTTTTAACTCGAAATCTTGGAATATGCTTAAGAGCTTATATCATGCTAGCTTGTTAGTTGATTAACTGTAAGTAGATTTTCATCTCTTGAAAAGCTGCCCCAACTTCTGTTATTCATAATTCACATCTCTTTAAATTTTTACATAGCCTTTTAAAGAATTAGAATAATCTCACAAATTAAAAGGGGGACAAATCCAAGTTGACTGTGTTGTCTCCTTATGGGCAATGCAATTTCTTGATTGCGATCAGTTATTGCCTCATGTCCAAATACTGAGGTCAATAATCATGCTGTCTAAGCTTGAATGATGACAATTGCTCCTTAAAGAAAAATAATTTACACATTTCACAGCGATGCAGCTGGAATAACCACAGATCGAAACTGTAGTAACTTGTATGTTGTACATTTTACTGCTAGAAATTCCCCTGTCATACAGCCCATGACCAAAGTGATAATGGAAAAAGAAAGGGTACTGCCGGTTGAGAAATGCAATATTAGCAGTCAAATGGCACTGCAGTGCCATAGGATAACTGTAATTGTAGCTGTAATGTACTGGGTGTTATTATGTACAACAAACAGCATTAATGAAAGGAAAAGATTATATGTTTATATCTCTCCCCTGCAATAGGAGAAATGCAATATTAGAAGTAAAATGGCAAGCCGCTGTGTAATATACACAGGCTGGGGGCTGTATATCATTGGTCATAGCAACCAATATCAAGAAGTTGTTCTATTTATCTAGATTTCTGTATTTATATTTAAAAAATTATGCTGAATTTAAAATTCTAAACAGATTTTAGCTGGTTGTCATAGAAATAGATGTATATCTATAAAAAATGTAGGCCTATTACTTAATTTTGCAGATATTGAAAATGGCTTGGCAGTTCCACGATATTGGGCACAGCCGCAGTATCATCAATAAAATCTTGAAAAAAATAATAACAGTAACATATTGCACACCATCGGTCACTATATACTTCGATCTTGTAAATTCGAATGATTATTCTTATAACCAAATCTCATAATAATCTTATAAAATCAAATAATTATTCTTACAATTAAATATTGTAATAATCTTATAAGAATCGTTAAAAAAATATCATCGTCATTTCCTTTACTTTCACTGCTTTGGACATCAGTTGGAATACCAAAGTACTCATTATGTGTCCAAATGTCAGAGTCCGGTAGAATCGGCAAAAAAGAAACGATTACTTTTCAGCACTTTTACGTTAATAACAGAAACCTTCGGAAGTTGGACAATGCCATAAACTGGTGAAATGTGCATGTTTTTCTCGTGAAGTGCGCACGACTTAATGGTTCTACTCTCTGTTGCACAGTCTTATCGGCATTTTGTGGGCTGGTTTTTATTTTGATTAAAAAAGGCTTGTAGAGTTGTTTTTGTGATTTTAGGCCAAATTAAACTGTCTATTTATGTATAATCCGATCAGATGAGTAAGGTTTAGGATATTGTCTACAAATTTCCAAGACTTGGTAACATATTTAAATAGGTTTATAAGTGTTTT
Source organism: Watersipora subatra (assembly GCF_963576615.1). NCBI lineage: Eukaryota > Metazoa > Bryozoa > Gymnolaemata > Cheilostomatida > Watersiporidae > Watersipora > Watersipora subatra. The sequence goes on from NC_088708.1 coordinate 51,095,806, forward strand.
GCATCGTTATTATACTTAAAGACTCTGTTGCAAAATGGTTAAATTTATTGATGAGATTTCGATACAAGGGTTTGTGGCGGTGTTGATGAATAATTTTCGTGAGTTGTGTGCACATATGCATTTATCATAAAGCTCCCGAACAATCGCTTCGCTCGCGTTTGGTCGTGGGACAATGCAAGTGAAATAACCATAGACTAGGGCTGTGATTTGTATGTTGTACCTCTTCAAGTTTGTCCTGCTGCGCAGCTGCTTCTTCCTTCTTTTCTCTAGCGATGGCTTCCTCTTCAGCAGTGATGAGTTTTATCTTGGCTGCTGGGTCTATCTTCTCCCCGGTAACTTCGGCAGCATGAATTTCCGCTTCCGCTGTCTGATAAACACAAACCAAGTTTAATGAGATGAACAAACTATAGACAACCTGATGAAATGTATAGAAAAAATATGGCACTGTTGAAAAATTTGATAATACAAAATACTGCAAAACGCATATTATGATACGTCCAACCAAAGTTTTCATGTAAGTTTATCAACATTTTGATGAAACTATTCCCAGTCTCAATATTTCTAAAGTAAAATATTCAAATGTTTAAGAAAATAAAGCAAATGACATACTGTCTCTAATAAACTTGATGCAAACTATTGGCTATAGAATGTCACAACAAGCTTCTAAATTCAGTCTTTGGGCTCGTAGGGGTACGCTATCGGCCAATAAAACTAGTGCTGGGCACAGGTAATAACACTCGTTGAACTCGCGGGTTTATCCTCTCTAGAGTCTGGGTAATAGAAATTTTGAGTATTTCGATTTTGCGGGTCCAGGTTTTGACTTGCGAGTTCGGGTTTTGGTACACGAATCCTGAGCACTGTTTAACAACCCACCTGTTAACTCTGTGAGCTCGAACATAGGTCGATAAAAAACAGAAAAAAAAGAAATTTAATAGAATTATAATTGCATTGTAAATTTTAAGATATGCCCGATGTTTGGAAAGTTTAGACATGAAACTCGTATCAACAAACTCGATACCCGAAAAACTCGTTGGCCCAAGAAGTACTCGCGCCAAGCACTAAATAAAACCCCTTCACGATGCTTTTCCTTAGCCTCACCGTATTCTCAGGCAAGCTGCTGATGACCTCCTTCAACTTCTCCTCAGTACTCAGTGTGTCTGGCAGGTAGAGGGCCCGAGACATGAGCAGGAGAGATATTGGTATCTTGTCATTCAAATGCATGTCAAGCCACTGCTTCAGCTGATAACGCAAACGCCATTCCGGGACTCCTATAGCCCTCATTCCGCGCGCCCTGCACGCCTGCTGTAACTCGCTCTCCGTCAGCGTCCCTAGGCCTTCTTTGTAGATTTTCTACAAGAGAAACCCACAAACTATGTGATCATTGTTTCATCATACCATATTTCAGCAAAAGAATCATAAAACAATTCAAAATAATACAATTAATCGTTTTCAAAGCGAGTTGGTAGTTATCATTTCTCTTAGGAACATCAAGTAAACAGCTACTCCAATACATGTATAGCTAATGTCCAATATTGGAAATATATTTTGGTGAAAAGTTCTATCGAAAATTGGAGTTGCTTTAAGTAAATTTATAACAACTTACCATTGACAATGATAGATGAAAATAAGAGTGTAGTTGCAATTTACCTAATTTGGTATTCTATTTAAATATTCATTTTATCGGTTTTGTTTTCTGTGAATCATGCTTGTTAATTACTCATTGCCTTTTCTTTTTCAGTTGCCCTTATAGGTTGTAAGATATGAGCTCGCGTATTATAAGTAAACACATGTTTGGTTCACAATGAATGATGTTTTTCCAAATATGAGTAAATTGTTTATTACAGTCATGTCTTGATTCTACTAACATACTATCTGCTCATATCTGCAAATAAGCACCTGAGCACAACTGTCATCCATCACACATATCATAGAAAATGGGACAGCTGCAAAGTCTATTCTTTTTTGGAATATGATTATGAAACGAACGATTTCATTTTAATCAAAAATAATGTACAATCATTCAGCATGCTCATGCAGGAGCATTACGCAGGACATATGAAATTGAGCAAGATTATATCGCTATTGCGATAGTCTACAAATCAGCATGAGTTAGTTTTACTTGATATTTTGTTTCTCTTTATAAAATGTAATTAAAAAAATTAAAAAATAGCAGTTGCAGATGATCCAATTTTTAGCAGCACTATATGTATAAAAACAGTCATTGTTAGGTTTCTATATATACCCTTAAAGGTTGACTTGCAACAAAATTCACATTACAGTTATTTGGTATCAAAAGATTCACCATGTCTTACTCTGTTGTGTTGTAGGTGCCAAATATGTGGAAAAGTGATTACAAGCTCTCAAAAGCTAAAAAACGAACAGTTAATCGCAGTCACACGAGACTGCCGTAGTTTGGATTCTCTTTCCAAAACGGCTCAAATGTGACGTAGTTGTGAAAGATGGTTTCTGTTTACACTTTCATGCAACCTTATTTGTCGAAAAATTTTCACAAATATACTTCACGCATTCAATAAAACCATGTCTATTGTTCTTACGCATCTGTTTTATCGTCATTGTAATGCTGTCACTTAGCAGTGTTACCTTATAACTTACCGTAAAAATTCAGTTAATTTTTTAACCTTACCTCGAAGGAGTACATATCATTGTCTGATAATCATGACGAGCCTGTTGGTCACGTGTGATAATCGAAAAGTGCTGCAAAAATTATTTGCAAAGTATTGGGTTACATGATCAGATTACGACTTGCCGATTAGACCAGGCCGAAACAAAACTGTAAAGTAGCGAGCATCAATATTTGATGCAGGATCTT